>NC_092640.1:305000-605000 GCF_039555335.1 Amphiura filiformis
CACTAGTGTCACTCCCAACATCAATTAGTGATGGTATATACTAACCCTGGTCGAGCCTTCCGAGCGACTAACATGCTCACCATACCTCAACACGACACCGATTATCTATGGTAATGGTCTGTTTTGAACCGTTTATCTTACATATACGGCGAGCCAAAATAAATGAATTTGTTGTAATGGTGTATTCATTTTCCAAAAAGACAAAATGGAAAAAAAAACTTGATGTATTATTTTGTAAAAGTTGTGGGTTTTTCCCAAAATAAAAACACCCCGAGATAGTGTAATATTCTTCCCATGTGTCCTGCGTGCGAGTCTATGAGTCTATTTAATGACAAATGCAAGTGATTTAATCAAATCAATACAGAATTGATCTCAATTGATATCTCAGTATATGAAGTGGTTTGGTAGGTTATTCACTTGCATAATCCGCTGGAGTGTATTCACCCTGTGACCATTGTTATTCAAATGATTAATTATTCAATATGCAAATTGTATAGAGTTGTCAACGTTTGGACTATTTCAACACCATGAAATTTATATCTTAGAAAAATGTGAGTATAAGCAGATATTTGAAAAACCTAGTATTGTTGTGTCCAATGGTGCTCCCCATTACGGGTAGGTCACAGTAAGGCTTTGCACCCCCAGCCTCTTGACTTGTAATGAGTACCGTTGATTAGTTTGCGAAGCTCCCCTGGTGGGGTAGTATCCCGGGGGTTCTTGCCTAGTAGCTAATCAGGAGGGTGAAAGTGCATAGGAACAATGCCGGAAACTACGTCACGCTATTGTTCGACTAAGGCTACATCATTTTTAACGCATGCGTGTTCGTCAATACAGCTTTAGTCTCCTCCACCTTCGCAACACAGTACGTGGAGTGACTGGAATCACACTGACGGCGGAGGAGAATACTAGCCGGTCAGACAATTGAATACATGAATACAAAAGCCACCTAAGTCCATAGGAAGTGATTTTGATAGAAAAACCTGTGTATCATTTTAATTCCTTCAGTTAGATTTACCTGGTCAATATGGTAAGTTTTACGTGCAAATGAGTGGATTAACCTGTATTAGGTATGACGATTAGCATTTCAGGGACTTCGTGGGGTTCATTTTAAATTTTGGACTTAGGTGGTTGTTTGAATCATATACAAAGACAACAATGTTAGAATGAGATTACCACTAGTAAGATAATACAAAATAAAGCACACAGGTATGTATAATGTTGATAAGCATTCTGCCATGTAATATAAACCACCAACTTTCCTTTATTAAACCCATTTTTTGTTCAAAAGTCACTCTCTAGCAATGAATGTGTTACAAGTGGACTTTTATACATACTGGATTTCAATCAATGTGTTACAAGACTCAAATCATGGAATTGGGTGATTCTTTCATACATGCTATTTTTACATGCTTAATAGACACAGAGAATGAATTTGAGTACTTCTTTCATACATATGACAGGCCTATGTATAGCAACAATTTCCCATGCTTAACTCAATTTGGCCGAAGTATGGACTTAGGTGGTTTTTATATTCATATATTCAATTTAATTATATTAAGCATATAATACCTGAACAATCACCGTCATTTGATCGATTTACTACAGAATATATTGTATACAGAAAATATAATTTTAAAATTGTAAAATTGTAAACCTGTTTACTTATATATTTGTGTACTAAAGTATAAGGACACGTGAATAAAATCATGTCGAAGACAAAATGGCCGCTAATCCGCCTATTGTCTAGACCTAGGATACATATTTCACAAGAGGGCAGCAGTATAGGATGCTTATCCCTTCGTATCGATCCCTGAGCTAATTCGCATGGACCGTTGAGCGTTTTTGGGTTGGGCAAGGATAAAAACCAATGGCAAGTTTATATACATGTACTGAGTATACATTCAACGAAACGGTTACTTTTTATTTATGAATATTTACATATTTAACTGAGCACCAGTGGTGTTATATGAATTACTGTTATACGGACTGCAGGAGCCCTCTATAATTTTCTCTTGTCACTAGTAACCAACTCAGATTCTACATGTATGTTGTGATCCTTTCCATAGTGTTTCTAGAATGTCCATGGTGTTCCTTTTGTTTAGCTTGCGCTGCCCGAGACCGTTATCTTGAGCTATTGTGTTGATAACGGTCTCTGGGCAGCTAGCTACCTCCATTACTCTAGGTAATGGTCGGGGCAACGAACCTTAAACAAAAGGAATACAATGGATAATCTGTGAATAGAAAAGGGCTAGACGTATATGGTCAGATTATTGCTCATTATAATTGTTGAATTAGTGGTCACTTGTTGACAGCTTATCAGTAGCCTGGATCAGCAGGGGTGCATTTATATCATTTTTCATAGAGCAATTGTTCAAAATATTTCATGTCAAATGATTCCTAAAAACCTTATTTGTGAATGGATTTTTATCGTCGACAAAACAAAATGTATGTTTAATATATCAATTATTCCATTAATAGCAATTTCCTAAGGTTCCATCCATAAATAATCACAGAGTATCATCTGTTTACAAAATAAGTGTTTGTTTTCAGATTTCCAATTAACCATTATCAGTATGGTGCCAAATGCAGACCTTGCTAATAGTTATAGTTTGAAACAGGTATTTTGTCCTGTAGTCCCTGGCAACCCAGTCTGCTTGTGCTCACTCGCAAACATACACGACAGAAACCGGCTGTGAAGGAGCCTAATGCACGTAAACAACTTCCTTATAACATGTATAATAAAATCCGATTTTGAGTATAATAAAGAAAGTCATGCATATGCAAAATGAAGCAATTACCTATTGCTAACTTGGTAAAATGCATACTCGTAGCCCAATCTTGTACATCATAGCACCCAGTTTTGGTTTGTCGTTTCGAAATGTTGCAATTAAACATTAGTTCTTTCAGATATGAAATTCTAAAACCCAAATCTAGAACAAACAATCATATATTTAGAAAGATATAGCAAACTTTCCATGATAGAGATTGGACCAAGACAAAGTACACCCAAATTAAGTGTCAATTCAGAATTATCCCACCCCGGTGGAAAAATCACCCTCATAACCAAACTGCCTAAGTCATTATTACATGTTTCTCATTTGCAATTTTGATTTTCTGAGTAATAAACCCATAATTAATCAAATTTCCAGCCGCATTCTTAATTAACTTGTGGAATACATCAAAAGAGATGTAATAATGACTTCAAAGGCAGTTTGGTTATGAGGGTGACGAAATGCAAAATGAGGTTTTTAAAAAAAAGATATTTTCCAAAGTCAGGATCATTATGCCCCCTCAAATCACTCATTTAATGTTAAGTCTTTGCACAATTAGTTAGATATGAAAGTTGGAACAAATTACTATACACCTGATCCGTGAACATTGTCTTTTTTAAGACTATTCTTGTTAAAGGTTATAATATAGGGTACCATAAAACATTTTTTTTCCAAATTTCAAACTGTCATTATGATAGTATTTCCCATGATTCTTATTCAACTTAAAAAGTCCATTTTTACGGAATCAACCCTGTTGCGATATTTGGATGTTACCCTCTGCGTTTTGTTGAGGCACCCACATCTTATCACATACGGTACACCTGCTATAGATGTTGTACATCATCATCTTTTAACTTTTGCTATATGTTATCAAGCTCTGTGAAGATGAAACTTTGTTTTAGTTTGAATAAAGATAAAACGAATAAACTTAAATTTGAACTTGAATTGCATCTTGCTTACGTGTGACCTTAAAAAAATGAAATGGAGTTTATATTCACAGAAACTGATGACCTAGTCCAATGTATTAAAATACACATGCATGATGAGTGCATGGATACACTGTGCTAACCATTAGTCCATGAAGTCACCTGTTGCAGCAAGCCCTGCCTACCATAAATGAATAAAATAATAAAATGGTAAATCAGACATGCGTAGAACTATGTATTCATGCAACTGATAGTGACTTTATATGCTATGTGTCGTTATTTTCAGCTCTCATACAGACAGCTAAATGCAGTAATTTAGTTTTGTGGAAGACATTCACACTGTTGGGCGTTGCTCACTTTCACCGGATATACCTGCCAGGAAAGGACGCCTGGGGAACTGGACTCTTTTAACACACGGGTAAGTTTGCCCTTTATTTATTTTATTTTTAAAAACAATAATTAACTTCTTGATATCTACACTGTAATTTATGTAGAGAATTTGGAGAAAAGGTTGACTTCCGTTGTTCTCCACAAATTAAAAACTTGCAGAATAGTTTCAAAACTTATGTTAACAAACATATCTGTACATATTGTGGTTGTTGCTTAGTGGTTTTACATATATTCTACTGAATATGACAGGACGAGTGTGCGTAACAAGTGTAATATAGTTAATGTTACATTTTTGTCCAAAACGATATGCTTAGAATAATTACTGTACCTTTTGGACCTAGCCCTTCAACTTTCATTGTAATTTTGTGATGTTCAATTATTATTACAAATTACAATAGATAATTATGTACATGCAAATGCCAAATATGTGGGGGGAGGGGTGTGTAGGAAGTTAACTAAAAACTACTTTTTGCCCATTGTTACACAGACTACCCACCCTCTACTTTCTTCACTAATTAACACTAACCCATCTGGTACATCCCTTTGCCAGGGCGGGGCAGGCAACAAAAATTACCTGCGACCATACCACTTTGAGCTTAGGGTTAAAGAGAAGTATTTAAGGTTGTATGGTTTTATTTAGGACAAATTGGCTGTTGACACCAATTAAATTACTTAATATTAAACTCCCAAAATGGAAATCATTCTATTAAGTGAAACACAAGCTTCATTAAAGCACAATGAGTTTGATATCAATGTTAATTTTGCCACTATGTGTATGAAAAAAGCTAGAGTATATGACTTTGACCCAGCAGTTTGCGTATTTGTGTGGGTGAACAACAGTTGATTATGTAAAGTATTCATTAGGAGCATTGATGTGTGAATGCAAAAAGGGTGTATCACAAATAGTAACGGGCCAATGATTCCATTTATACCTTGCCAGACTATCAAACCAGAGGTCCCTGATCAAACATTAGATAATGTTAAACCATTGCTGTGACGTCAGTCTATTCAATAAACTGTAGAATATTTTCTACGAATCAACATTTTTCTGCACGAATCTACAGTTAAGTGTGGATTCGTACAGAGAAGTGTGGATTCGTACTAAACAATCTACAGTTTATTAAATAGAATTACGGCTGTTTCTAAATTAAGTGATAGGAAAAGGAACATTATCATGAACAAATAAAATAAAATGAACAACATTCAAAAATTATGAAACCATTTTACACTAAAAAATACAAAAGTACATGCGCTGATCTTACGTTTTCCAAAATTATATAGCCTATACCGAGCTTTTGTATAGGCCTACAAACATGACAAAATTGTATTGTAAAATAACAACGCAAATTTGGCATTTTTAGTGTAACTTGGCCATTACACTTACATTTGTGTTATAAATCTATTATTCCACCAAGATTTGCATAGGCCTATGCAGGGACTGGCATTTGAAATTTTCAGGAGAGCATTAAATAGCTTTTCTGGGCCATCAAGGAGAGCTGTTCGGAGCATTTATAATAGAATGTAGGAACAGAATGGTTCACTAAGGAGAGTAAAAAAACTCTACAATATCAGATTTAAGGAGAGCATTAGGAGAGTAATTGCTCTTGCTTTCCTCAAAAGGCAGTCGCTGCCTATATGTTCTGTTTTTCTACTTATTTTAATTAAAAATTATCTTTTGTCGTTTTTTTTCTTTTATGTTCTTTTTTTCTTTTTCTTCCTTTTCATTTCAGTCGCTTACATGTTTTTTATTTAGGAAACTTTGCTACATAATACACATTCTGTATCAATGCATTTAGGCCTATGTATTTATTTGTTTATTTATTTGTTTGTTTTGCACATGTTTAGTAATGATAAAAGCCACCGTAGATCTATTTTCTGTTTAATTTTTATTTGTCTTTCGTGTACAAACTGCATTTTGTTTCATCTGGTGGTATTTTGGCACGCTTGAATATTTACTTATATCGATCAGTAGGCCTATCCGATAATTAAATATTATAATGTTAGCATGGTTATAGGGACACGCCATTTGATTTCCAGGGGGCTGGAAGTTGAGGTCGAGGCTTTTTTCCGTGTCGAAGGCGGCGAAGTTTTGTTGTGGTTTCTTTTTTGTTTGTTTGTTTTTTGCTGCTGCTGAAATTCAGGGACAGTAGGTATTATTAATAGGACCAACCAAATAAAACGAATTCTTCCTCTGTTTACACATTTAAAATGGACATATGCCTACCTTTGTTCGGCTAAATGTAGAATCATGTTTTAGGTCCTTTTCCCTTTTCGAAAGACATCTTCAAAACAAATCCCATGAATCAACAATATATCCTTTGAATGATTCCATCGAAAAATTGCAATTATCCAAATTACTATGAATACGGGATGCATTTCAAATCTTCAAATCTTCAAAGGTGCTATCCCTATGCAGCAACAGCTATACTGGGACTTGGTGCAGAAGTGAAGTCACAGGCAAGGGTGCAGAAACAAGGGTGAAGATAAGGTGAAGACTGTAACAAAATGACGAAACCAAGACTGGTGATGAACTGAGGGTGCACTATATACAAGGATTGGTGAACTACAGCAGCTTGGCACCAACAGGAAGCCTCATCTGCTGGATGGCCGGCAGGCTGACTTCCTGGAATGCTGGTAGTGAAGTAGCCAATACTGCAGGAGTTGGTAGATGGTTCCAGAGTCTCACGGTGCGTGGATAGAAGGAGAACTTATAGCTGTCTATTGTTGCTTCTGGTAGCTTGAACTTAAGTTGGTGGTCATGTCTGCTGAAGTATGTAGCTGGTTGGATGATGGTGGGGAACTGGATGTTTACTAGGCCATAGTGTATCTTGTAAAACATGGACAGTTGAGCAGCTAAACGCCTGTTGTGCAGTGAGTCCCAGCCCAGGGTGTTGATTAGTGCCGATACGGATGTTGTTCTGCGGTAGTCCCGGAAAACGAATCGTGCCGCTGCCCGTTGAACACGTTCAAGGCGGTCCACAGTGGTGATGGTATGCGGATTCCAAGCTTCCGATGCGTATTCAATTTGAGGGCGGACTAGGGCTTGGTATGCTCTGGCCTTGACCTCTTGAGAACATGGTGATAGGGTGCGACGTATCAGACCGAGGGTGCGGTTAGCCTTCTGCGTGATTTTGTTGCAGTGTGCATCCCATCGAAGTTTACTGGATATTGTAACTCCAAGGTACTCATGTTGATCGACTCTAGCAAGAGGCTGACCCAGGATGGTATAATCAAAGAGGCTGGTTTTGCGTTTGTTAGTTATTGGGAGGATGGCACATTTACCCACATTGAAGTGCATAAGCCATTTTGAGGACCAATTTGCAAGCTCATTGAGGTCTTTCTGGAGTACTTGATGATCGTCAGGACTCACAATATCTCTGTATACGATGCTGTCATCAGCAAATAAGCGCATACTAGAACTGATTTCCTCCTGGATGTCATTAATGTAGAGTAAAAACAAGGCTGGTCCAAGCACAGAGCCCTGGGGTACTCCTGATGTTACTTTCCCCAGGGTGAGTGGGTCCCATTTACCGAAACTGCCTGGCTTCTGTTGTTAAGGAAGGAGTTGATCCATGTCAGTGTTGAACCTCTGATGCCGTAGAATTCCAGCTTGGCAGACAGGCGCAGATGGGGTACTTTGTCAAATGCCTTGCTGAAATCTAGGAGGATAACATCAACTTGCCCACGTTGTTGAAGGGTGCGTGCCCAGTCGTGACAGGATGTGATCAACTGTGTCACGGTAGACAGTTTTTCGCGGAACCCATGCTGCGAGTCCAGTAGGATACTGTTGCTGTTCAGATGTCTGGCTAGGTGACTTAAAACCACATGCTCCATAACTTTACAACACAAACTTGTAAGTGAAATCGGGCGATAATTCGCAGGATCTGATTTTTGACCTTTTTTGAATATACCTGTAACAAGTGCTTGTTTCCATTGAGATGGAACTACGCCAGTGTCATATGATTGTTGGAAGAGAAAGCAAAGTGCCGGTGCAAGTTCAGGTGCAACTGTCTTGAGGAGTCTGGGTGGTATCTCATCTGGGCCACATGCTTTAGTTGGGTTTAAAGATGATAACTGCTTTTCAACGCCTTCAACTCCAATTATGAGCTCCGAAATAGATGGATATGGTGAAATACCTTTTTGCGGTATACTACATGTATCAGTCTCTTGGGTGAACACAGATTGAAAATGTGAGTTGAGTGCAGTTGCCTTATCTTGGTCAGTGGTGCAGAGTTTGGTTGTTGTCCTCAGGGTTGGAATGCCAAGGTTTTCTGTACGCATCATTTTGACGTACGACCAGAATTTTTTGGGACTCTCAGACAGGCTGTTACCAACTACATTGTTAACATAATCCTCATGGGCACTATGGACTGTTGATGCAACTTTGTTTCTGTACTGGCGGAAAAGCTTCCAGGAAGTGCTGTTTTGTTGCTTCCTGGCACGACAGTGTAGCTTATCCCTCTTTCTCATTTGGCGTTTTATGTCAGGTGTTACCCAGGGAAGATGTCTTTTCCCACTGCTCATTTTTGAGGGAACATGAGCATTCATTGCTTCAGTTAGATTGTCTCTAATTTTTTCCCAGTTTGTGTCCACACTGTTATTTTGGGGGGCAGAGGCTAGGAACTCCTGTGTGTGTTCTTTAACATTTTGTTTCAAGTTTTCAACATCAGCCCTGAGGAAATTGTAGATTTTCCTGGGTGGTTTGGATTGCTGTTTGGGTTTGAGATTTATGTTGAAGGTTACGATGCTATGGTCAGAGATACCAGGACTAACTTCAACATCACTGATAATTTGTGGGTTTGTGGTAACAATCAGGTCAAGGATGCTATTTGACACAGGACGGTAACTTTCGTCACCAACTGGGCAAGCGAGTTTTCTAATAAGAAATTTAGAAAACTTCTATGAACACCAGCTGTTTTGGGGTTTGTTGATGACCATGTGTCCCAGTCAATGTCTGGGTAATTAAAATCCTCCAATGATGACATTTGGGAATCTTGACTTATGTTTGGAAAGCATTGTGCTAAGAGAGTTTGTCAGTTCATCCAGCGCCTTACTTTTATTATTAACTTGGGGGCCATAATAACTGGCTAGGAAGAGTGGTTTGGAGTTTGAAAATTGAAGACTAGCCCACACAATTTCGCAGTTTGCGTCCATTTCCGGCAAGTCAGTTGATATCAGGTTATCTTTTGTGGCTAGGAAGACACCTCCTCCATTTACATTTCTATCCTTTCTATAGATCGAATAATTTTCTGGGAAAATGGAATAGGTTGCATGGTCAGGGCTGATCTTGGATTCGCACCCAAGCATTACATCAGGATTGTGGTGTTCAACTGCTGCTCTAAATGCAGCTTGTTTCTTCATGCCCTTTAGACCGTCACAATTGACTATCATAACTTTGACTTTGTTTTTATGGTTTTTGGTGGAGTAAATCTGGGTGACCTCAGGTTCGAGGTACATGTATCCGTGGGAGTGGAAGTGCGTGGATGAGTAGCACTCAACAAAACCTCACACTCATCAAAACTTGATTCGTTTAATGAGGAAAAGGGATTTGACACTTCAATCGACCTCGTACCAAATAAGGAACTATCAAAGTTTGGGGAACCACATTTGTAGCAAATCCAAGCAAAGCTGCTAGATTGGTTCATAAAATCACGATAACAGTGGTCAGACAGACCAACACATTTAATGTGACACCAGAATTGGCAGTTGTCACATAACATGGCTTTGGCATTGTCATCAACATCAGCTTGGCATATGCCACAAGGGAACTCAACAGTAGATGGGCCTGGGTTTGTCTCAACTTGGCCGCTGAGTAACAAAATCAGCAGCAGATGGCTAATATTTGAGGAATTGAAATTCCAAACATTGGTAGAGCAACTTTGTTTTTTGGCAGCACTAACAGACATGTTTAAGCTCCATAATTCCAGAAGATTTGAATTGGAAAGGAGATTGTGATGGTTTATATCAAGCTGTGACTGAGCACCGAGATGGTTGTACAAGTAGTAGTCTAAGTAGAGAGACACAAGAGACAGCAAATTTCTTATCCCTTCAGACTGCTCAGTGGTTGGAATAAGGCTACTTGTACGCATACCAATCTCAGTATAATTCAAGGGAAACATGACAATTGTGTGTGACCCATAATCAACATCAACATGATCATGATTAATAATAATAGATTTGATTGACATGATTGTGTTTTCTGATGCACAATATTTGTACAAGTAAATATACCTCAGGTTTGCATTTTCCAAATCCCATGTATGCATACTAATACTAGTGGTATACTTCAGATTGTAGTCATCGGGAAAAGCACATATGTTTGGCATGCTTGTGTTACGGGTATTAAAGTATTGGGAAATGTTGAAGGGCCATGATGAAAAGCCTTCATGCGAGACAGGTTTTGTCTCAGTGAGTGATAATGGTTTATCAGTTACAACAATCAGATTGTGGATAAATAGCAGGATCGAAACCGCTATCACAGCGCACATAGGAACATGATGGTGTTTCATAGTTCTGGTTGACATCATTACGAATTAGGCGAGAGATAATGGAAAGTTCCTACCGTAGTTCACAAGATGTGGGAATGTTCGTATTAATGCAAGTCGATGTAAACAACAACAAACAGGTAGTCATTGGTAGTACGTCACTCAATACGATGAAGGAAAAAGTGTCCAAAGTTGAAGTTCACGCATGAATTATCCAACAAATCATACCAACGAGGGTGGACTGGGTATAATGGGACATAAATCCGTCGAAAACAACATTGGATGGCAAACAAGAAAAGAGATTTGCGAAGATTTATATTAAATTTTCGCGGGAGCAGCAAAGGAGATGACCGATGCCTGTGACGTCATATACGAAGATAACAAGTTTCCATAATTGCATGGTTGTTCCTAAACCGAACACTCGATTTACGGAAGAATAGTTTCATTGCTTTGTATCCTTTCTTCTGAGTATTTTCGATAATTTCCATATGGCAAATAACTGCAAATCATCATGAAGATAGGACATCCTTCATCTTCAATAAAATCGTGTGTAGTAATATACAGAACACAGCACAGGTCTAGCTATCTTCAGGTGTAACACTGCAATGATTTTGTTATTGGCCATTTGATATGAACCCGTGATTATTATGGCAATTTTCCTTGTTATGCAAAACAGAGACCTATAAACGCATCTACTTCAGTACTATACATCAGAAGTGCATGGTATAAACAACTATTGATTGTCTAATTATGTACGAATCTACAGATATAGAAATTACAGGTGTGAGATACTTTGTAAATGTATATAATATATCAATAATACGAATCAACAGATAAAGAAATTACAATGGAACAATGTAATGTTTGCTTTTTCCATTTATTATTACTAGTAACTTACGAATCCACAGTTTTAGAAAATATTAAGTTGTTAGTATAAAGCAATGGTTTAAGTCAGAGAATACACTCAAAACTGTTGATTCTTGAAAATAATCCACTCGGCTAACGCCTCGTGGATTATGTTAAGGAGAATACACGAGAAAGTATTGATTCGTAGATCCGAATCCACGAGCGATAGCGAGTGGATTGGGATCTACGAATCAATACTTTCGAGTGTATTCTCTGACTTAAACCATTGCCCCAAATATAAATAGGCCCAGAGAGTGGATACATTTTTTTAATTATTTATTTATTTATTTATTTCAATTTATTTCTTTCTTTCTTTCTTTCTTTCTTTCTCTCTTTCTTTCTTTCTTTCTTTCTCTCTTTATTCATTTATTTAAGTATTTATTTATTCATCTTTTCATTATTTTTTATTCACTTATTTTTTTATTGATCTATTATTATTTCATTTATTTGAAATTATTATTATTATTTCATTTACTGCATGAATATTTATTGCATGACTAGGTCCAGAGAGTGGATACATTATTTATTTTTTATTTTTTATTTATTTTTTTTCCTTTCTTTCTTTCTTTCTTTCTTTCTTTCTTTCTTTCTTTCTTTCTTTCTTTCTCTTTCTTTCTTTTCTTTCTTTCTTTCTTTCTTTCTTTCTTTCTTCTTTCTTTCTTTCTTTCTTTCTTTCTTTCTTTCTTTCTTTCTTTCTTTCTTTCTTTCTTTCTTTCTTTTTTTTTTCTTTCTTTCTTTCTTTCTTTCTTTCTTTCTTTCTTTCTTTCTTTCTTTCTTTTTTAAATTTATTTATTCTCTCTTTCTTTCTTTATATATTCATTTTTCTCATTTATTTAATTATTTAATTAATCTTCTTTTCATATATTTTTTTATTCATTTATTTATTTATTGATCTATTATTTATTTATTTGAAATTATTATTATTATTTCATTTATTGCATGAATATTTATTGCATGACTAGGCCCAGAGAGTGGATACATTTTTTATTACTTTCTTTCTTTCTTTCTTTCTTTCTTTCTTTCTTATTTTTTCTTTCTTTCTTTCTTTCTTTTTTCTTTCTTTCTTTTTTTTTCTTTCTTTCCTTCTTTCTTTCCTTTTTTCTTCCTTTCTTTCTTTCTTTCTTTCTTTCTATTTTTCTTTCTTTCTTTCTTTCCTTCTCTCTTTCTTTCTTTCTTTCATTCTTTTTTATTCATTTATCTATATATTTATTTAACTATTTATTTATTCATCTTTTCATAATAAGCTTTTATTCATATATTTATTTATTGATCTATTATTTATCTATTGAAAATTATTATTATTTCTTTTATGCATTTTTAAATTTAGGCATATTCATTGTATATATATAAATTTATTGTATTCATTGTATATGTTTGTAATTTACTTTTTAAAAGCACTTCTAATAATATTTAGTCTTCATTTAAAATATTTCATTCACTTCCAGCATTATATTTGTATATTAAGAACATGCACTAATGCGGCATTGAATCGATTTATATTACCTCACTTGTTATTTTAACACCTTTAAAACCACTTGTTGATTCATCGAATTCCTCCGTGGTCTAACGGGCTAAGGCGCTGGATGTTTAGATTTTCTGTGTTAGACCTATGTAAATGTATTCTTTTATCATGTTGCGGGTTCGATTCCGTGGGTTTTTTTTTTTTTTTTTTTTTTGGTAAATTAAATTAATTGGTGACTTCAATAAAGCATTCACTGCCAAATTCAGTGTAATAAAAACATGGTAAAGACAAACCTTTCATGATTTGTGTTCAAAAAACAAAATATTCCATGATTTTACTACGATACGTCAATGGCAGACTTAACTAAGCATTGTTACGTGAATCATCGACAAGGTAGCAATAGTGTAGTGGTCAGCATTGACACCTCTCACGCGTGCGACCCGGGTTCAATCCCGGTAGATTCAGTGGATTCGTACTTACGAATCCACACTTAACCGTTGATTCGTTCAGAAAAGTGTTGATTCGTAGATAATAATCAACAGTAAATTGAATAGAGTGACGTCACGGCAATGGTTTAATATTCAA
The DNA here is from genome assembly GCF_039555335.1 of Amphiura filiformis. Classification (NCBI taxonomy): domain Eukaryota; kingdom Metazoa; phylum Echinodermata; class Ophiuroidea; order Amphilepidida; family Amphiuridae; genus Amphiura; species Amphiura filiformis. The sequence continues at coordinate 318,526 of NC_092640.1, forward strand.
GAATCAACAGTTCTTCGTGTATTCTCCTTAACTTATGTTGTATTAGATTATGTAGCGCATGTAACTGAAGACTTTTCAAAAAGTAGCTCAGCCATTATAAATATGCATAGATAACTTTAAAACTATTAGTCTAATTAACTATTTGGTATTTGAAAATACCAGGTAAAAGCAAATTTAGTTATAGTAATTTTGACACCTCATTTGTTACAATTGGTTGAATATTGTGAATATGATTAAAAATTGTAGGTCTTTTTGGAAACTTCATGTATATCTTCAAAATTTTCATGTGGTGGTTGGCTTTTCCTCCAGATACATACTGTTTGATTCAGTCTTATTTTATAACTTAAAGGCTTTTTTTACCAACTTCAAATGAAAGCCCAGTTTCAAGTTGTGAGCAACCAATCAATTTCCCTGACTTTCACTCCTCTATTGACCAAACCTTCAATTTATGCACACCACTGGTGTAATGTGGTAAAAGGGCACTGTACCAAACCATTTTATCAGTTGTGATTTTAACGCCAGTGATCAGTAGAGGCATTTGGCTGGAAACTTGCTTTCAAATATTTTTATACATGTGAAATAGAGGTAAATCAATTAGGCCTACTTCATGCCAATGTTATCCCCTTTTACGGTAACACATTTTCAAACTTGCTTTCATGAATGGTAAACTTATTTCTTTCTTTAAAGCCATTATGAATGATTTTGGTCAAATTTTGATTTTGTTATTCTTTTCTCAATATTTTTACATAATATTAGTAACAACTGTCAAGGAGGTTTATTCTGATCATTTAAAGCTGAAATAATGAGGTAAGATTAAGAAAACCACTTAACTACTTAACTTTGGAGCTCTATGGGGGAAATGGTGAATAAAAAGCTCACAAAATTTACTGTAATTAAAGCATGTCTGACTTAGTATTTCATGTGGTATTTTAGTGCACCATTGGGCATTAAAATCATGCAAAAAGTAGAAATTCAAGAAAAATTGAGGGCGTCGCTGTGGAGCAAATCACACATTATGGCTTTAACGTACACTTAGTGTGCTTTAAATGATTTCCATTTTGGGTGTTACAATGACTTAGTAAAAGTTGTTAACATTCAATTGATCCTAAATCAAACAATACAACCTTATTCATCTTTAGCCATCATTTTGCTCTGTGCTGCCAACTCCCAGTGCCAACATGTCCCTCTGAAGGGGATGTACCCAGTCAGGCTGTAGTGTTTTGTAATATTCTGTTCACAAATAATTCTAGATGTATGAAATCTATTTTGATGGCAGTAATTATATTAATAGCACATCTGTAAGATAATTCTCTGAAAATTTTCCTGGAGTATGCTCATTAATTTTCCAAACAGAGAACATTTGCAAACATTGTTCAATCATGCCATGAGTGTTTAATGTTTAGTGTTACATCATGGGCTTTGGTTTTAAATGCAGTGCACCAAATCCAGTGGAAAATTCACATAAGGTAGACAAATAAATAGGCTTGACATTTCTGTAAGGGAATTTAGTATTTTCTTATATTTTGAGTATTTTCTTTTTTATTTTGAAAATTGCGATACAACATCCCACAGACATTTTTACTGGGACACCCTGTAAGTTATTTGAGTACTGTACAGTTGATGTACTATGCATTGTCGTTACAGCGACACAACAAACATATCTTTGTTATTTTTATTTCTTGGAAATGGGCTTGAAACCTCTATTTGTGTCAGGAAAGGGGTAGTTGCTGCAACCCATATGTGGCACTTTATTTTCAACTAGGTACAAGAGGTGTATTTGTGCCATTTAGTTACGGTTAGTTGATTAGTTGAGTTAGTTTACTTTTTAGTTAGTTTATTTAGTTTATTAAGTTTGTTTGTTTGTTAGTATTTGACATGGAAAGCGTTTTTATGCGGTTAAAGTTTTAATTACTGCTTCAAAGCAATGGTGCTTCATCTTTTGGAACAAGTTTGCATTAAGTTTGAAATATACCATACCAATAAATCTGAGAGGAAACTTAAAAAAGATTGATATTCTCAAGGTCCCATACATTATTAATGCTAACGCACCTTAATTGGCTATAACAATAATAGTTATCCAACCCCCGCTATTCGTACCATGACACCATACGTGATACCATGTCCTATTCTGTGACTGCATTTTGCTCAAAAATTTTGATGTCAACAGAAATCCTATTTCAATAGAGAACCTTTATATTCATTTTGCTTGACAGCACATTATTCAAACCGTGTCACTGATAGGGACTGCATTTTAATGTTACAAAGTTCAACTTCTTTCAATGATTAGATTCAGTAAAAAGTTAAAACAAACTTTTTGACATGATCCCTAGAATTTACTGTTGTTTATGGGTGAATCTGCATAGACTTTGTGAAAAGAATATAATGTCATAAGCTTTTAGGCAAGTCTTATGGGGAAAACTGGGTTAATCCAGTACCGGGATCCAGTACTAATTGGACCAGAATCCATTTCACATGCATCTATCTCTCAAAAGCTCACACCAAAACATATCAAAAGTCCTGGATAATCAAAATAGTGGAACAGTGCCTAATTTGATTAAAATCCAAAATGGCTGCTTTTGCAGGGTCAAAATTTCAAAGTTGGTCAAATCTAGTCAAAATTATACCTGCGTACATTCTTCTCATCATAAGGAATCAGAAAAAGTAGAGTTTGAACTATCTCAGGTGTACAGTGCTTGAGTTACAGGCAAAAAGGTAATGTTTTGCATTCCACAGGGGATAAAATTACACATTTTCGGATTTTGATAAAAATAGTCTCAGATTGTTCTGCTTCCAAAACATTTTAAATGAGAATAGTTTGTCATATCTCAGGTGGTTTAATTGTTATATATGGGTTACACTGCAAAAAACATCAAAGTCCATTGAGCCCTGTTTACCATAACCTGTTTTATGATGTTACCTATGCAACAAAACATCCAAATCAATGCAACTATTCTGATGACACCATTTTATGTCGTCTGAAGGAGAGGCCTTATGGCAGCATTGTATTGTTGTGGGGTTGTATGCCCAGCAGTGGCGTAGCTGCGCGGGTCTTCATATTGGGGGGCACCAATCATGATTGGGGGAACCGGATCTGATTGGGGGGAGCAAACCATTTTTCTGCAATTTTCCTATGGGATTTTCTAAATTTTTAGATTGATGGGGGGCACAGTCATGTTAGGGGTCAAATGAGGTCATTTTTGATTTAGATTCATTTGGATACCCTTTGAAAAGCCAGACTTCAATGTCAACTTTACTTGATGACAATAATCTCTTGGTGGGGGGCATCATAGTGAAGATGTTTGGCTTCAAAGGTCATCTAGGGGTAAATTTTAAAAATTGCTCCGATTGGGCTAAAAGTTGGTGAACATAATGATAAACCTGAGGAGGAGGGGAACATGTTGAAAATCAACCAAATATCATTTGAGGTCAAAGGTCAAATTTTTAAATTGCTCTGATAGGGCTCAAAAGTTGAGGTAGAGGAAATCATGTTGCAAATCAAGCAGAAGTCATTCCAGGTCAAAGGTCATCTAGTGTCACATTTTAAAATTGCTCTGCTTGGGCTCAAAGTTGGGCATAAACAGGAGGGGGGAACATTTTATAAATCAAGCAGAGTTCGTTTATTTGAGGTAAAAGGTAATTTGTGTTAATTTTTGTTTACAATGGCTCCAATTGAGCTAAAATTTGGCAGAAATAAACTTGATGCCCAACAATATTCTGTGAATATAATGATCACAACAACAGAACCATGCAAGACGAGAACCACGCAAGACTAGAACCTCAAATTTCTAGTGGCCCAATGACCCCGTACTGAAATAGTGACTTTTTATATCAAGCATATCTAGGCATTAACAGTATAATGTACAATGCACACCAAGCAATAAAGCAGGCACATTATGTGACCCTCCACCATGAACCTGTTGTAAAGTCGGCCATCGGCCAATTTTGTTTTATTTCATATTTAGTAAGTATATTTCATACGCTTTGAAATGACATATCATTTGCCTTTATACAATGTCCAGAAGCTGAGTTATGGTTGGTTGAACTTTGCAATTCATGCACATATGAATACAACTTCCATGCACATTTTACACTGTAACTCACATAAATCTAATTTTGCCAACTTCAATGAGGTTCGTGGTGGACGGTCACTTAATTGCACAAAGATATTTAACTCATCATGGTGTATGGGAATCATAACCTCTCTTTAGGTACTTTTGGATTGACAGTCGATGCTGCTTGGATGCTTGTTAATGAACTATATAACTAATTAATCAGAAGTAATAGTAAAATTGTAGCTAATTAATTAATATTTCATAAATAATAAGGATCGATCAAGCATCAATGCTCTATCGAAAGATCAAACTAATTTTTTTCTATTGCCTTAATAGAGTAAATACAGTATCTTGACACTTACTAGAACATGCAGCAATGTTGAAAAAAATCATTTAACTTGAATACCAAGCTATAATGGTTATTACAAAATAATTTATTCAAGATAATAAAATTAAGAAGTTCCCTTTGATTTTGTATTAATTCAGAGAGGAAAGGAAGGGGACGTGGAACGTACACTGAGCCGGAACAAGAGTGTCTTCAGTCCTTGTCCATGTAAAAAGGGGTAAGTTATCAGATTTGGTTTGTAGGATTTAAATGGAATTTCAGGGATTCGTCGAGGACAAAATTATCTGTAAAAAATTATTAAAAATACCCTAAAACTATTTTCTTTTCAGAAGTATTGACAAAATATCAAATAACTGAAAGGTTATGTCCATTTCGGAAATTGGATTCACTGTTGGATTTGCGCAGATATTTCTTATGCCCGGGCATAACAGAATTAAGATTGGTCTCTCTTACCAAAGAAAAGAAGTGTCTAATTTATTCTTAGTTACTGCTTAAATACCGTATTTCGTCTAATAGTCGCCCCCCCTCAAATAAACGCCCCCACCACTTTTTTCAACCAAGATGTTTCAAAAATTCCGATATTTCCATGCTATCTTGTGTAGTAAGCTTACCAAGTTGCTCACATGGTTGATAATAGCGTCAATAATTGGCGAAAATCTGCATCGGCAACCCGGAAGTGAACCAAAAGTCAGTGTCAAAAGTTCATAGTTCATCATTTTAGCGTGACTTTTAAGCTTACCTAATGATTTTAACGGGAATTGTTGTGCTAAAAATGACCTCTAATAAACGCCCCCCCCCTTGGGAAAATGTAACTGCCAAAAAGGACACTATTCCCCACACATGTTCATCTAAGGTAGATAAAATTCATTGATGAATTCATCTTATATAGATAGCACACATTTATTAATTCACTCATTGATGAAGTCATCTTAAGTAGAGAGCACTCATTGATGAAGTCATCTTAGGTAGATAGCACTCATTGATGAAGTCATCTTCGGTAGATAGCACACATTGATGAAGTCATCTTATGTACTAGGTAGATAGCACTCATTGATGAAGTCATCTTAGGTAGACAGCACACATTGATGAAGTCATCTTAGGTACTAGGTAGATAGCACTCATTGATGAAGTCATCTTAGGTAGACAGCACACATTGATGAAGTCATCTTAGGTACTAGGTAGATAGCACTCATTGATGAAGTCATCTTAAGTAGGGAGCACTCATTGATGAAGTAATCTTAGGCAGATAGCACTCATTGATGAAGTCATCTTAGGTAGATAGCACTCATTGATGAAGTCATCTTAAGTAGAGAGCACTCATTGATGAAGTCATTTTAGGTATATAGCACTCATTGATGAAGTCATCTTAAGTAGAGAGCACTCATTGATGAAGTCATCTTAGGTAGATAACACTCATTGATGAAATCATTTTAGGTAGAGAGCACTCATTGATGAATTCATCTTAGGTAGATAGCACTCATTGATGAAGTCATCTTAAGTAGAGAGCACTCATTGATGAAGTCATTTTAGGTAGATAGCACTGATTGATGAAGTCATCTTAAGTAGAGAGCACTCACTGATGAAGTCATCTTAGGTAGAGCACTCATTGATGAAGTCATCTTAGGTAGATAGCACTGATTGATGAAGTCATCTTAGGTAGATAGCACTGATTGATGAAGTCATCTTAGGTAGAGAGCACTGATTGATGAAGTCATCTTAGGTAGATAACACTCATTGATGAAATCATTTTAGGTAGAGAGCACTCATTGATGAATTCATCTTAGGTAGATAGCACTCATTGATGAAGTCATCTTAAGTAGAGAGCACTCATTGATGAAGTCATTTTAGGTATATAGCACTCATTGATGAAGTCATCTTAAGTAGAGAGCACTCACTGATGAAGTCATCTTAGGTAGATAGCACTCATTGATGAAGTCATCTTAGGTAGATAGCACTGATTGATGAAGTCATCTTAGGTAGATAGCACTGATTGATGAAGTCATCTTAGGTAGAGAGCACTCATTGATGAAGTCATCTTAGGTAGACAGCACACATTGATGAAGTCATCTTAGGTACTAGGTAGATAGCACTCATTGATGAAGTCATCTTAGGTAGACAGCACACATTGATGAAGTCATCTTAGGTACTAGGTAGATAGCACTCATTGATGAAGTCATCTTAAGTAGGGAGCACTCATTGATGAAGTAATCTTAGGCAGATAGCACTCATTGATGAAGTCATCTTAGGTAGATAGCACTCATTGATGAAGTCATCTTAAGTAGAGAGCACTCATTGATGAAGTCATTTTAGGTATATAGCACTCATTGATGAAGTCATCTTAAATAGAGAGCACTCATTGATGAAGTCATCTTAGGTAGATAACACTCATTGATGAAATCATTTTAGGTAGAGAGCACTCATTGATGAATTCATCTTAGGTAGATAGCACTCATTGATGAAGTCATCTTAAGTAGAGAGCACTCATTGATGAAGTCATTTTAGGTATATAGCACTCATTGATGAAGTCATCTTAAGTAGAGAGCACTCACTGATGAAGTCATCTTAGGTAGATAGCACTCATTGATGAAGTCATCTTAGGTAGATAGCACTGATTGATGAAGTCATCTTAGGTAGATAGCACTGATTGATGAAGTCATCTTAGGTAGAGAGCACTCATTGATGAAGTCATCTTAGGTAAATAGCACTTATTGATGAAGTCATCTTACATAGATAGCACTTGTTGATGAAGTAATCTTAGGTAGATAGCACTCATTGATGAAGTCATCTTAGGTAGATAGCACTCATTGATGAAGTCATCTTAAGTAGAGAGCACTCACTGATGAAGTCATCTTAGGTAGATAGCACTCATTGATGAAGTCATCTTAGGAAGATAGCACTGATTGATGAAGTCATCTTAGGTAGATAGCACTGATTGATGAAGTCATCTTAGGTAGAGAGCACTCATTGATGAAGTCATCTTAGGTAAATAGCACTTATTGATGAAGTCATCTTACATAGATAGCACTTGTTGATGAAGTAATCTTAGGTAGATAGCACTCATTGATGAAGTCATCTTAGGTAGATAGCACTCATTGATGAATTCATCTTAGGTAGATAGCACTCATTGATGAAGTCATCTTAAGTAGAGAGCACTCATTGATGAAGTCATTTTAGGTATATAGCACTCATTGATGAAGTCATCTTAAGTAGAGAGCACTCACTGATGAAGTCATCTTAGGTAGATAGCACTCATTGATGAAGTCATCTTAGGTAGATAGCACTGATTGATGAAGTCATCTTAGGTAGATAGCACTGATTGATGAAGTCATCTTAGGTAGAGAGCACTCATTGATGAAGTCATCTTAGGTAAATAGCACTTATTGATGAAGTCATCTTACATAGATAGCACTTGTTGATGACGTAATCTTAGGTAGATAGCACTCATTGATGAAGTCATCTTAGGTAGATAGCACTCATTGATGAAGTCATCTTAAGTAGAGAGCACTCACTGATGAAGTCATCATAGGTAGATAGCACTCATTGATGAAGTCATCTTAGGTAGATAGCACTGATTGATGAAGTCATCTTAGGTAGAGAGCACTCATTGATGAAGTCATCTTAGGTAAATAGCACTCATTGATAAAGTCATCTTAGGTAAATAGCACTTATTGATGAAGTCATCTTAGGTAGATAGCACTCATTGATGAAGTAATCTTAGGTAGATAGCACTCATTGATGATGAAGTCATCTTAGGTAGATAGCATTCGTTGATGAAGTCATCTTCTTAGGTAGATAGCACTCATTGATGAAGTCATCTTAGGTAGATACCACTCATTGATGAAGTCATCTTAAGCAGAGAGCACTCATTGATGAAGTCATTTTAGGTATATAGCACTCATTGATGAAGTCATCTTAAGTAGAGAGCACTCATTGATGAAGTCATCTTAGGTAGATAACACTCATTGATGAAATCATTTTAGGTAGAGAGCACTCATTGATGAATTCATCTTAGGTAGATAGCACTCATTGATGAAGTCATCTTAAGTAGAGAGCACTCATTGATGAAGTCATTTTAGGTATATAGCACTCATTGATGAAGTCATCTTAAGTAGAGAGCACTCATTGATGAAGTCATCTTAAGTAGAGAGCACTCATTGATGAAGTCATCTTAGGTAGATAACATTTTTGGGGATCGGGCATAAAGCACTGCTGCACCTGTTGCTATATTTCATTGTAGGTATAATTAACTATATGTACGCCATTGGTTGACAAGATTTATGCCATTTTAACACTAATGGCGTCTACCAACCTCCTGGGAATTAAACTACTTGATATGCGAATAAATAACATATGTCCTCTAATAAACACTCCGGGTGTGAAATTTTCAGAAAAAAAAGGGGGCAGCATTGGGCCATTCCAGATAAAGAGTGCATACTGCATAGGGGGTATAGAGGGCGCTTGGTTATGCGTGACTGAACACATCCCACAATGCACCCTGTCCAAATAAAATTACCATGTCAAACAATGGGTTGAGCCAAGATAAACACTTGTTATGTAATCAAAATGAAACTTTGACCTTCGAGGTGAATATAAAGATCACTCTATATTATAGTGTATCAATACAGGCAAACACAATTGGCTGTGTGCTAATGTTGCATATTGTGTACAAGGCAAGGGAACGCTTTGGCAGTGACAATTCAATTCTGTTTTTTTTACTCAGATTTCAACAGAATTCTACTTAAGCCTTAGGGGCTGTGCAATATAATTATGAGCCCCAGGGGGGTAAAATTTCTTGAATTGCACATGCCAAATTTTTAGGATTTCTTGCCCATGATGACCATGTTGCCCCCCCTGCTCATAATTATTGCACAGCCCTGGCCGTAAAAATATACACAGACACAGTGAACATGCTGAAGATAGTCTGTGCTGTGTTACGTGTTGCTATGGAGACCCACACACACACACACACACACACACACACACTGTCTGTTGGAATTGGCAGCAGAGCATTAAATAACTCTTCTGGAGCCTTTCAGGAGAGCTGTTTTAATTAAGAATAAGAGCATTTACATTAAAATGGATTAATTGTAAGGAGAGAATGTTCAACTAATCTAAGGAGAGCTAAAAATTGCTCTCCTATATCAGATTTAAGGAGAGCAGTAGAGAGCGATTGCTCTCGCTCTCCTCAAAAGGCAGTCCTTAGCTGTCTCATGTACCATGCAAGACTGATAATAGCTCAGCCAGGCATGGAGTGCTGAATTCTGCAACCATGCATGCAGCCCGTACAGTGTATGGTATATGTATGGTGGTAGCCAACCAGGTAGGCTCTATAGCTCTAAAATTTTGATAAGCTTACACATATTTTGGTCTTTTCCCCACGTTTTACTCTATACTCACACGTGACAAATGTGCTTTACTCATGATAGCTGTGCAAGAATCATACATCAAAAAACTATCGAACACTGAGAAATCTAATTTCGCGCAGGATGGAAACTAGTCTTGTTTGCATATCGCTGACAGATATTTTACATGTCTTTCTACATACATCGGCCTAATCCAGTCTTTTCTGATATTTTGTGTACATATTTTTTTTTTCCTGCTTATAGATTTATGATTACAAGTCAACTTTTTGCAGTCTACAATAATAAAAACAAGAGCACTTTGGAATAATCAATCCAGATATTGCATATCGAACTCAAACCATCTCTGTACTGTATACAAACAAGTCACCACCATCATAATTATTCAAGGATACCTATTTGCCCTATTGCATTTAAAGTAGTCCCGCTGAACAGATTTAAAATCGTTTTCTCTGCATGTACTTTCACCGACACCATCCCAGTTTTAATATGGCATCAAAACAATGTATCTGAGTCACATATTTCTTGAAAAATGTAACAAATAAGCTCAATTTCAATTTTTAAGAGGCCTATTTTGCGGGTTACACAATTTGACTCGGAAGCTTGTGGTGGTGCTCTGGTGTGGCCCTCACGTCGTCTGCTAATTATTAGTAAGCTGGGCCGGGCACTTTGTGTAAAACACATCAGCACTAATGCATCTTGGCACAGGGGGGAGGGGGGGTTGATAGAAATTCTTCTTCTGACCAGGTTTGGTTCAATATTGCTTCATGTAATTTTACACGAAATTAGGGTTAGGATTAGGATTAGCTAACACAAAATAATTACATGAAGGATTGACCAAAGGTTTAGACAATTATTACATTTGATTAAGTTTTTGTTCTATTTTAGAAGGGGGGGGGGGGTGATTTACACAATTTACACCATATCTAGGTCTTCATACCAGTCTACATTTTACACCATCAAGCTGCATGGATCATTTTTATAGACTTAAACCAAGAACTGGTCAATATTCCCCTGTCATAGTGGACTGTTATATTCATGAGGTCAACTTTTCATTTGGATTAGATAACAAGTGTTTATTCTATTATGTAACTTTAATTGGACAGGGAGCATTGTGGGATGTGTTCAGTCATGCATAACTAAGCGCCCTCTATGGGGGGAGTGCATGTTTTATCTGGAATGGCCCATTTATTAGAGGTCATTTTTACAACAATAATTCACAGAAAAATCAATGAAAAATCATCATGTAAGCTAAAAAATCACTCTGAAATGGCAAACTATGAACTTAAGATCCATGACTTCTGGTTCATTTCCGGGTATATGATGTACATTGTAATTTTCGCCAATATCAATGCCATTCCAATTGTGTGTGGACCGTGGTAAGCTTACTTTCACAATATAGCATGAAAGTTGTTTGTGTCAGGGGGAGTTAGAGGGTGTATATTTAATTCAATTTGTCGAAAAATGGAAAGGGCGTTTATTAGAAGAGGGGCGTTTATTAGAGGATATACGGTACTCGGATTTTTGTTTCTTTGTATGACTACACCATGGTCACATCAAATGCTATCATTTAGGTATGTTTATATTTATATAAGCAATTTGATATGAATTGGTAGCGGTGCAATAACACAAAAGGGACATTTTGAGCAATTTAATATTGTCAAATTTGACACATGTCATGACAAATTGATGTGGTTATCATTCAAATTCATTAAAGTAAATAAAATGAAAGGTCACAATTATTTATATAAAAGACATGGCCACAAAGGACATGGATTCTGTAGATCAAAATGTGTGACATGATATATTAATTATCTCAATACCCAGGCACACCCAGTTGGTCTTGGTCATGTGCCACAGTAATTTCAATTTTTTTTGCTGAAAAGGAATTTTTTCCACGCATACATACACCAAAATATCTCGTTCTGAGATGTGGTCAAAATTTCCAAGGGGGCAAAATTGCAAGAACCCACAGTCATCTCGCTGACCCATTCACAATGATTTTGCAATTTTAATGTTAAAATTGGGTTAATTTTGATATAAATGAGACCAAAATGAAGATGCTAAATGCAAATTTTGGTAAATTTTGCCCTAGTATTTCAGAAGGGGGAGGCAACTTCCCCCTGTACCCCATCGGTATGGCACTGCATTCATTGATACATACTAAATACAGAAATGGGCAGGACAATATTATGCTCATTTTGGTTCACTTCTGACAGAAACTGACTATTTTAAAGATGGTGAATGATGACAGAAACTGACTATTAAGAATTTAAAAGGAATCAATTTAAGAAAAGATACGATAACTAATTAACTTTACATGACAATATGCACAAACATTGAAAACTCATTTTCTAAACATGTTTTAGATTCCCTTGTATTGTTTTGAGCTCTAGGAAGAGGTCAAAGTACATTGACCAATAGATGCACCTTCCCTTCAGGTGTTGTTCCATTTTGAACATATTAAAAAATGTACAATCGACCATAGAGCATATGGTCGAATCCAACGAAAAGTGTACACGGCATGTTCAGGGCCATAACTCAAAAGTATTAATCAATTGGCTTTCGTTTTTGTATTGTGTTTATTCGCCTTGATCATACGCTTCGCGCCATATATAATAAGACCCCTTTCTGTGAAAAACTTAGACACAGAGACCCAAAAACATGATATTTTTACCCATTTTTTCAAAATATTTCTTAAAGTATTTTAAAAACATCTAAATCAGTTATGAAAAGCAGTCATTGGATTGAATCTAATCTGATTTCCTGAAAGGTGCGTATTCAAAGATTGCCTGTTCAATTTTTCACATATTTGTACATAATTATGAATTTTTTGTGATAATTTTTTGAGTGGTATTTTTTTACATTACCTACGAATACAATTTTTCATAGCACTAGATATATCTTTAAAAAACGGAAATCACTAATAAATGCGCGATTCATACAAGCTTTGATATGTCCAATACTGAAATGCATTGCATTCGGACATCTTTATTATTGTGTTTAGCTGCCAGAAATTCTAAATGGCACAAAGGTAGGTTTGGTAAACAATATGCATTACCTCGGAATACATGTTAAAAGCTCTGTCATTTCCACAAACTGAGAGAATAGTAAATTATATTTAAGCAATAGGTGCATTGTCATGCACTCTTTAATACTACCAAGTTACAATAGCCTGCATTTAACCATTTCTGAGGTATTAACAAAATAAGTAAGTATTCGTAGGTAGCTTTCGGTAGCTGAATGTTGCCTACAAATACAATTTGACATCATGACCCTATTGTGAAACACCGCCATTCATGCCAATGCCCATATCGCCCAAGGCCTGTACGTTCGCTATCAAATCATATGTCAATGAAAGTTGTGAATTCACATACATGCCCACCAAGCAAAACTGAATACGGCTTAATTGTTGAAAAATATGTACTGAAATAGACGACGGTCTGCTCATTTGAAAGAAAAATTCGAAGAAGATTAGAAGGGGATAAATACTTGGATTTGTCAGCTGTCATGTGTGCTTCATTTTAAACGTTTACCAACCTTCTGGTTTCTGAGTAATCTGTGTCCAAATTGATTTATTCGAAGGTAACTTTTGACGTTTTCGCTAAGGTTACCTACGAATACCATGGACAAAAACGACTTTTCTCATTGTCTCATGATCTAGACAACACAGTGGTGGACCCTAGTATAAAGCTAATTATAGTTGCCCTCAAATGAAAGACCACAAGACATAACTGACTCCAAGATGGACTTAACAAGTCTGTAATAACGGTTTTTAAGCCTTTGTTCCTCTTTCAACCACTGTGAACCGACATTATAAATACATGATAGGGTCTCAAGTATCAATAAACGCACATATAGAAAATAATACATTTAAAGTGCTTTATAAAATAAAGATTTGATTGCGATATCCACCAAAAGTCTAATTCTTACCTACAAATACTGAAATGTTACTTACGAATACAGCATAATACATGACATGTGTAATGAAGTGTCCCTACCAATGGAAATTAATTGTCAAAATCTTTAAGCGGTACCCCCGGACAATATTATTACCCATATACGGATACATTCAACAATTATTTATTATGTAAATTTGCTGTTTAACTACTTGTATATCAAAATGAAGTGTTCAAAATCTTGCTAAAACATATAAAAAAATTTGATCTAAGGTAATAGCATTTATTCATTTGGACGTACCATCTGAAAGAGATCTAAAAACTACCATTTTATTCATTCATTATCATAATAGCAAAATTTGAACCTCTAAACTCAATATAGATATTGTTAAATCGCTCATGTTACCTACGAATACTCTGGTTTCTTCACCTATCATCTTATAAAGCGTTAGGTGTATGCGTATAATTCCTAATATTCCTGAAAACAGATATCCCACTCGTTCTTATACAATATGTAAATTGATTCATACTCATTTGATAAATAAAATACAGAAACTGACCTGAACTTCATTTTCAAAAATAAACTAGCATAAATTGACTAAGATCATATTGATCGCGTTATAAAAATAAAAACAAATATTTTCTGGTTGAGCTAGCATTTTCCTGACACCCTGTGGTCTACATTACATGAAAAAAGCGTTAATGGGAATATTCCATTTGTTTTAGGTTGATTAGTATTGCGATAGTGAAAGCATCCTAGTGGTATTCGTAGGTAACATTGGGTTTTGAGGTCACATTTACTATTACATGTCCTGGATTTATTTTTCAAGATTAGTGATGGCACTTTTGGTTCCTATAAGCCCAACATGCCATCAATCAATGGGCAAAAGGAAAAAATTGTGGAGACATTTTTATTTTGGACTTTTATTTTTGGCCCGTGGACACTATAGTTGGATTCGACCATATACTTACGGCACTGAATTCATGATTTTGTTTATCAATACCAATGCACACCTATAACTAATTCAGATGGTTTACAAGTGAAGAAATGCCTGCACAATTGACCGATTATTATGTATTGATGTGGTGGGGTGTGTGGGGGTGCGTGTGTGAGAGAGTTACCATATGAAATTACTTTGTTCTTATTTTGCTTTGGATAAATGTTTTTAATGTTTGAGAATTTAAGTTCCTTTTACTTTGATAATTGTATTATTAATATTGCATTTTATTGTTTGATAGCCCTATACTGTAAATTTTGATCATTCTTGTTTTTAAAGTTTTGGGCCACTCTCATTGGATGGTTCCAAATAGGGGTTTTTAAGGTCAAACTCACATACTAGTGTTCTCCTTAAATTGTTTAAATTGTTTAAGGCAATGAAGTACAAACAAACTTGATCAGATACTGTGAAAATGGACAGTTTTTGATATGCATTTGAGCATCCCACAGGATGGGTCATGCAGCACTCTATGCGCTGCAGGTTTCTCTTCATTGAACTATTACTATATTTTAGGCTGATGCCCGTTTCATAAATCCTGGACCACCTGGCATAATAGTGTGGTCTCAAAGAATTAGTCACACAGCATTTTTTTCAGAGCAATATTGCAGGTCTAATGTGATAGATGTACTTTAGAACTTGTCCAGTGCTGATGATCGATATATCATTGACATAAATGGAATTTAAGGCAAAACCTAACAGTAAAATTCCCACCAGCAAATACGGGCACGGAACCTTAATTCTTGTTGGGATTTCAGAGAAGTGAGCTCTCTATTTCACCATGAAATTTACCCCAAGGCAACGGAGCCTAAGTTCGCCATTAGGCGAATCTTTATGGTAGACCCTCCCAAGCACCATCCAATTGCACTCGATCCAGTCACCACCCACCCATGTATTTGCTGAAAAGCGCCCATGTGTAAAAACCCTTATAATTGGCTGCACAATCGAGATCCCATGTTTGAAGTTCAACACTTCCCAGTTTCATTTTTCAACAAAATATTTTTGGGATCTTGCCGGCAAACTTAGTTAACAGAGGTCAAGGTCAAATTTCTTATTTCTGTACATATTTACATGCCTGTATTTCTGCTTGTCAACATAACTTGACGTTCTGAATAGCATAGGTTCTTTACTTGAGCCAATATTCATCATTTCTAAAAATGAATACAAATTAGAAATAGAATTCTATGAAGAAATGTTTAGTCACCACGGGAAATGTTAACATGCTCACTTTTATTATGTATCTTGACACTTTACTGGAACGGAATGTTGGAAAAAAAAAGCTATAATGGCTATTACAGAAATAATGTAGTGAAGATAATAAAGTTATGAAGTTTCCTTTGATTTTGTTTTAATTCAGAGTGGAAAGGAAAGGGACGTGAACCAACACGGAACAGACATACCACAAGTGTCATCAGGTCCTTGTCCATGTGAAATGGGGTAAGTTATTAGATTTGGTTTATTTGTAGGATACCCTTAAGCCATTGTCTTTTTAGAAATAATTATTGACAAAATACGAAGAAAACTGAAATGTTCACACATCCATTTTTGAGCTCATATATTTCCTATTGGATTTGCACAGATATTCCTTATGCCCAGGTATAAAAGAATTAAGATTGGTCTCTCTTGACAAGTGTGCACTGAGCAGCTTATTTTTTAGCTCAATTTGCAAGGCAAACTGAACTATAGGCATGATCTGAATTTCTGTATGTTTTTTACTTTCTCTTGCTACATCGTTTGAGTAATGGAGCTGGTAATTTGAGGTGGCGATCTTTGCAAGTTTGTTCATGAAAGTTACTTATTTTGCAGGGAAAAAATGGACAGGAAGTGTGCTTTTTCGAGCAATTTGTCACGAAAAAATTGTGCAGTTTCACAAGAATAATCTCATTCCTAGATTTCTTACATGCTACACCAGGTTTAACCTAAGTGTTATAAGCAATATAAGTCATCTGTTACATGTTTACATTTTAGCTTTGCCAATGATGTTACTGTGTTTTATGGAGGTTTAGATTTGGAGCATGTGTATTTTTGCAGAGACCTCTCAGATATTTGTGAGGATAGTTTTACATAGTAATTATTTTCTGTGAGATTGTAAAATTCTAAAGCTCTTAAACATGCATAAACCACTAAAAACCTATTGTCAACAGTAGAGTGTTTGTTTAAGAATTAGTTCAAGTGCTTGACAAGGACAAAGTAATCAGGGTTGCCAAACTCATAGTTCGGTAGCACAAATGGGTAACTTTTGAAGATTTTCCTTGAGACTTTCAACAATTTCCTGTCCCACAGAAACAGATGGTTATGAAAAAAATTGGGTGGCTTTTCAGCAATGCAGGTGCAATTGGGATGTCTTGAAGGCCTACATTTATTCAACTAATTAACAGACACAGATAAATTTGGGGTAAACTTAGTAATTGGAATCCTTGAGAGCGTTCACATGGTAGATTTCCCCAAGTTTTTGTCCGAGAACCGCTTTGCTCAAGCAAAAATTCCTTTAGCTGTGTGGACATGCCTAAAGACAAATATTTATTACTGCTAATATTCCTGTCAGTTATACCTGAAGATATTTGGTGCCCATTCATTTATTTATTATTCATTAACAATTTATATGCAGAAAAATCTCAGCACCTTGCCTCCCTCCTGAGCAGTGGCATTGGGAGCTAGGGGGAAAGTTGCATCCCCAAGACAGAAATTTCCAGTGATGAAAATGGAGATGGGGATCGGAGTAAAGTGTCATTAAAATGACTGAAAAAGGTCAAAATATTGACAAATGGGGACAGAGTTTGGCTTTACTCCCGCACACTAAAATGCTGGCTATGCTGTTGTTCCTAAGGCCACCTTTGTTTCAGATGGACATTTTATTGTGAAAGGACCTATATGTATTTTGTGAGAATTTTACATCCAAACTAAGTGCTATTCAATTTTTATGGGCCTTTTTATTTTACATGTAAAGTCTATTAGCGTGTTTCTATTGGGGCCATTATCCGGATAAAAACCGGCTAAGAGATTAACTGTGCCCAATAGAAACTGACCTTCTCCGTTATTCTCCGGATAATAGCGGCGAGAGTTTTCCGGGGAATTTATCCTACTTTTGGTAGGATAATGGCGGAGAAATTATCCGGATAACGCCAATGTAAACTGACATCGTTCCGACAGACTGCGCTTACAGGAGAGAAAACGGAAATTGACACGGTCACGTGATCGCAACGTGTGTTCTGTTTTGTTTACCATTTCATCAGTTGTGTGTTTGGAGCTGAGCTGACGAATACGACGTACAACTTTCGTTCAGAGTAAAAAATATTTTAAACATTGTTAAAAGAGGTACCGGTATAAATTAAGGTATAGATTATTAATAAATCAGAAATCATGGCTCAGTGAAAATCTGTTTTAAGTGTGGACAACTGAAGGAATAGGCCTAAAGGACCCGAGAAGGTTTCAGCATGTTCAGTGATTGCAGCGCGGTGTAGAGCCTGTGTAGGCCGAAACGTGTTTTGTAATTTGTAGGCTAGCTAATCTTTTTTGTGTAGCATGGACGGATTTATCTTCCAAGATTCATTTGAAGATAGAATTAATATATTGAAATTCCCATTAAAAGTGAACAAATTACGATCGCCATTGTCAACCAACAACAAGACTTGCAATGACCTGAGATTTGACCTTTCTCCGGCAAAGTCACGAAGTGTGACGATCGGGCTTGCATTTTCCGGATAACAGTCCCCAATAGAAATTGACCGTTAGCAGTCATTCTCCGCTATTACCCGGTTAACAATTTCACTGGAAAAATTCCGGATGCTCAATAGAAACACACTGTATGGGGTTAGAAATGGACAGCAATATTGAAAACCCTCATTTTGGGCCATTTTAGTCACTAAAAATGACCATAAAAAAGAATAGCACTTAGTTCGGGTGTAAAATTCACACACAATGCTACCTTAGTGAGTACAAACATAATTAAATACATTTCATTTGGGGGCTATAGCAAACAAAATTTTCTATACCTTAAGGCCCCTAACAATCAATTTTGAGTTTCCTGTCACATAATTTCTGAAAACAAGTGAGGTAACTTTTTCATTTTTTTTTATTTTCTGCCTTTCATTATATGACCAACACGCATACTTCAGATGTGTTGTTATTTGCCACTCACTCACTTGAAGATGGATGTTTAGCCCAAATGAGATTCAAAAGTATATTAAAAAGAGTCTGCAAGGTTGACAGCAAAATGTATGTTTTGGTTTTGATTTTTCCACAAAAAATAAAGTGATATTCATAAATTTTTTTGCAAATATAACCAGTTTTTATTAGTATTTTTTGGAAAATCACAATAATGAATTCAAGTGAGGGTCAGAAAATGAAGTGAGGGTGGGTGACGGGAAACTCAAAATCGACTTTCCTTGGCCTAATGGTTATGGAACAAAGGTGGAGGGCCCTGTTGCACATAAATGACCTTTATATACATGTACATTATGCCACATAAAATTAAAATTTTGTTTCACATCCCCACCATGAGAAGTGGATCTAATGTAACACCAAGATAATTGGATTCATTTGTATGATCAAGCATGTCATATTGTTGAACTTGGTAAGAATGTGAGATGCACCAAATACTATATTATTTAGTTTTATTGTTAATGTTGAGAGTTAACTCATTTTTATAAAACCAACTAGCAATATTCTTGACCAGTATCCGAAATAATGAAAATATGGAGGTTATCCCAAGGATAACTAAAGCATACTAAATTCTGCTTGTCCTCAATACATTTTGGTTATCCCCAAAATGTGTCATACTTTTGGAGGTAAAATATACATAATAGTGGTTGTCCAGGGGATAAGTACATAGCTCAATATGGTTGTCCCCAGTGATTTTTGGACAAGAGGATAAGTGCTTATTTCGAACACAGTTCTTGACATAAATAAATAAAGAAATGTTATAAACACAATTAAATACCAGTGTATTAAAAAAAACCCAATTTGATATATTCAACGGTTATACATATATCTGAACATTATATTTATTTTTAAAATTTCAAATAACAATTGAGCTACAGCACCCTTGGTGCTCTTGTTGTTCTTTACATTGGTAAATGTTCCAAAACTGTATGTACATGTATGTGGGTAATAGTGTAGTTTGGGATTGACAGATCTCTAAATGTCCATTTAAATACAAATAATAATAATAGAGTAAAACAGAGCTGTTGGAAAATTTCTGACCCCCAGTTTGGTGGGCTGAGCTTTCAATCTTAGCAAAATCTTTATCAAATCACAATAAATATGATCCCATCAAATACATATACTGATGGTCTTTGATCAATAAGCCGATTTGCAGTTGGTGTAGATAGGGCGTGGGTGCAGGCCTCCTGTTCATTAAAGCCTGGTGGATAGTCACAGCATTTTTCTCGCAGCGGCAAATTGCCGTGATTTTTCCCTGCCGACGAACAGCGACTTTGTCGCACTTGTTCAGCGGAAAATGATAGTGAGTCCATTTTTTGCCGCCGACTGAGTTGCGATAGAAAACGTTCCAGTAGAAATTTGTTCTACTGGAAACGATTTTAGCTGGCGATTTTCTGTGCTTGTCCAATCAGGTCGTGTTATTTCCCCACGTGACTTGCCCCAAGTAAGTATGAAGAAATCACAGACATCATGGCGAACTTGACCGACGAACAAATTGAACAGCTTATATTAAAAGTGGAACAATATCCTCATCTCTATATCTTACGTCGGGTGATTATCGTGATGTCCAAAAGAAAATGAATTCTTGGCAATCCATCCCTACTCGTTACATATCAAAGGTGTGGATCAGATGCAGGGAAGAGATAGATCTTTTGATTGAGCGCAATTTAATAGTCAGTTTGTGCATCATGATGTGCGGTGATCTACAATCAAGTGCAAATTTGCTGGGACACTTTCATAGTTCAATGACCCTCCCCGCACCCCTTATTCAATGTTGTATACCAAACGCCTCATTTTTAAATGGCCTATATTTTTGCTCCAACATTGGTTGGTGGGGAGGGAGGAGATTCGAAATAGGTTGGAAACTATACAAATAAAATATCACATGGTGAACGTCATATGACCGGTTTTATTGAACAGAGGGTGCGAAATATGAACAAGTGTCCCAGGAAATTTGCACTTGATTGTATTGAAGAAGACAAAAATAATCTATTACTTTCAGTAAAATTACCATAACTCGCAAACGCGTTGCTCGATTGACATGATTTTTTCACTAATTTAAAACAAATAACATTGCGCATATTTTGGTTACTTTAATTGCCATTTTTTGTCAAACTAAATATTTTTAGGTATCAAAACGCTGTAATATATGCATTATTTAAGGCATATTTGACACATGATTGCTATAATAAGCGCATTATCTCAAAATTCACGTTTAAAACAATTTAAAACTAATCAAAATTAAATCATATTGGAAATATAGAGTACAATCAGTTAAAAATACCTACTGAAATAACAAAAAGAAATCATAAAACAAAACAATTATTTCCTTTTAGTTCATTGATAAATGTAAATGTAAATTGGCAACATAAAGGAAAAAGAAAAAGAAAAAAAAAAGAAAGAAAGAAAGAAAGAAAGAAAGAAAGAAAGAAAGAAAGAAAGAAAGAAAGAAAGAAAGAAAGAAAGAAAGAAAGAAAGAAAGAAAGAAAGAAAGAAAGAAAGAAAGAAAAAAAAGAAGAAAGAAAGAAAGAAAGAACTTAAGAAAGACAGACAAAAAGAATAAAAAAGAAAGAAAGAAAGAAAAATAGTATTACATGGATTCGAACTCGAGATCTCGGGGGCGAGAAGCAAAGCCAGTAACTATATGCCACCGGGAGACTGATGACACTTGCACTCGATTTCAGCGTATTCAATCAATCAATCAGTCTTTATTTCATTCAAAATACAACAATACAATAACAGCAAGACAACACATTTGAATGAGGAGATGCTCAGAAGGCCAAAAAGGCCTGAACAAGCACCCCCCTTAACCTTAGCCTAAGTTTCTTAATTTGTCTAATAAAATACAAATACATACATACAAACACCCCCACCCTCTTTCATACATTCATGTAGAACGAACTAAGCAGGGAAAAAATGATGAATAAAGAACATGCAGAATATAAGTGTACGACAAATTAGGATTTCATAACATATGCTCACGTATATCGCAAAAGAAAGCTGAACAATTTGTGAATATAATATAAATGCTAAGAGATCAGTTAATTTTAATCGATTTTTTGTTTTAAAAGGGAGAAAAAATAAAAATAAGTAAATCAAAGTAAATCAAAGAGATATTAAGTGTACATTTCCATAAGGTTTGTTTTAATTTGGGATCTAAAGAGTTTTACTGATGTAGCCGTTTTGGCGCATCTGTCAATCGAATGCCATTTTCTTGGCCCGGCGGTTCTTATTGTTTTGTTAGCAAACTCTGTTTTTGTAAGACAGATCTTGTAATCTTCAGCGTTTCTAGTGTGATACCTGAGGTGATTCCTCTGCTCAACGAAATAACTATTGAAGGCCTTTGGTAACAGATTGGTATTATACTTGTACATGAAAGTGCTTAGTTCGAGATCATAACTATCATAAACATTAAGCAAATTGTAATTCTTGAAAATAGGGGCTGAGTGACTTAAAAAGTGACTATTCGATATCATTCTAAGGGCTTTTTTTTTGAAGTTTGAAAATCTTTTCCAAATATTTTTGACAAGTATTTCCCCATGCTAAGATACCGTAGTTTATGTAAGGAAGTATTAAAGTACAATATAGTGAATACATTATTCGTTCGGGAACAAAATGTTTCAGTTGGTTTATTACACCAACACCTCTAGATATATTCTTTGAGATGTTGGTAATATGAAATTTCCAAGTTAGATTCTCATCAATTGTCACTCCAAGAAATTTGGTCTTATTCAACCTTTCCAGGATTACATTATCTAATATAATATTATTAGTAGCATTGTACAATACGCGTGATGTTTTGTGATTTGTACCAAGCACCATATAATTAGTCTTGCTTGCATTCACTGATAGCTTATTAGCCTTAAACCAATTATTAACTT
Organism: Amphiura filiformis; assembly: GCF_039555335.1. NCBI lineage: Eukaryota > Metazoa > Echinodermata > Ophiuroidea > Amphilepidida > Amphiuridae > Amphiura > Amphiura filiformis. Next base: position 341,220 of record NC_092640.1, read on the forward strand.
CTTTTAATTCATTGTTGATAAGATCGTATTTGGACACAATGTCCTTATGTGAATAAGTTATAGTAGTATCATCGGCAAACAAGACAAATTTTAGAATGGTGGAAGTATTTATGATATCATTAACATACAAAATGAACAATAATGGGCCTAGGATGGAGTATTTAATCCTATCATTGCAATGCTACTGTATTGTGTTATCGAGCTTTGATCCAATGAAATCATTCATTAAAACTCATGTTTTGGTCGTATTCAGCATTTATCTAACGTATATTTTGAATATACGCGGTCACATTATACATACCTTCCTAACTTTGATATGTTTATTGGTAATTATTCCTCCATTTAAGCCAAATGAGCACACGGTCTACCATAATGTTAAATAAATATATATTACTTTTTAAGTTATATTATTCTGGTAGACCGTTATTGCGTCATTAATTCTTGTTATCCTTGTTATAAATAAATTCCCATGAATAACAACAGCTCAACCATAGTCATGATAGTGTAGTGGTTTGCTTACTGCCTTCTGATCATGAGGGCTACGGTTCGAAGCTCATTGTCGCCGATATGTTTACTTTTAAATCCTGCTCTTTATCTCTTTTTTTATTTTTGAATACCAATAATAAGCACATTTAAAACGTGTAATTGTATATAATTGTATATACACTTTTTGGCATGGCATTGTTACGTTGAATTAGCGTGTCTGTGATGGGTAGTTGAATGCCTATATTAAAGAGTTTAACGTGCATTCCGATAATAGCATTTGAAATAGGGTAATGAGTTTGAAAGATCAATGATGAGACAAACATCATGATTCTGTTCTATTTATTTCTATATTTTCTTAATTTCTTATTTGGTTTGCTTTTATTATGTTTGTAAATTCTACCAAAGGAGAATTTATATGTCCACTCTAATATAAGCAATCAATGTGTCAAATATTCCTTGAAAAATGCATGCATTGCAGGGTTAGATATTCAAAAAAATGTTTATTTTAATAATTTTTTTTTAAATTTTCTAATCATGTAATGCATAATGAAATTATCTTGACATCACTGAAAAAATTATTAAAATCGAGCAACGCGTTCGAGAGTTATGGCGATTTTATTGATATTAATAGATTATTTTTTCGCATCCCCTATACAATCAAGTGCAAATTTGCTGGGACACTTTCATAGTTCAATGACCCTCCCCGCACCCCTTATTCAATGTTGTATACCAAACGCCTCATTTTTTAAATGGCCTATATTTTTGCTCCAACATTGGTTGGTGGGAGAGGGAGGGATTCGAAATAGGTTGGAAACTATCACATGGTGAACGTCATATGACCGGTTTTATTGAACAGAGGGTGCGAAATATGAACAAGTGTCCCAGGGAAATTTGCACTTGATTGTAGGCTACTTTCATGATCCTTAGTGGTATAGGGCCTATACCATACCACTGTATAATTATTATTTAATATTTTACAATAGGCCTATTAGGTTTTTAGCTGGACTGTTTGACTCCGCCGGAGTATTGGCCAATGTGCAAGACTCAAGACTATTATTTTCCTACATGTGATCTATTTCGCGGTAAATATTCAAAGCACAAGAGACTGGAGAGAGAGAGCGAGAGAGAGAAAGAAAGAAAATCTTAAATTGTGCTTCAAAAAACAATGGTTTCCTATCATGCATTTTACTTCATACAAAAATGACATTGTTATAAAATGCATAAAAACGGGCAAGACGCTATCATTTAGGCAACATATGTCACCATAATAGACTGGCAACACCAACCTATAATTTTTTCTCGCAATTGACAGCATGATAAGTCACACACTTTCGCCGAAAAGTCGCACACATTAGCGAGAAAAACGCTGCGACTATCAACCTGGCTTAAGAGTCCCATGCACTTTCTAGGGGAGTAGTAGCCTGAGCGAGGCCCCACTCCCACATTTATTGTACAAATAAGAAGGTATAAAGCACCTGTTTCCATAAATATAATCAAATCTTTCTACACATATTTTGTGTTCTATTTGCACAAAACTAAAAGAGGATACAGGAATTGAGTTTTGAGGCGCACAAGTGTGATTGCACACCATTGCACACCTTAAATTGCCTGTCCGAGTGTTTATAGCACACCTCAATTCCAAAACTTCTTACCGAGTGCAATTTAAAATCACGCCTGACAGCCCGCCTTAACATTTCCAGAAGTGCAATTTGTAGCTAGCACGTCTGATATTTTCAAAACTCAACTCCTGAGGATATAACACAAAAGTTTCGTTTGTTTGTTTTACCCAGGGGTGAAAGTGAAAATAAGGAAAAGGGAAAGAAACAAAAAGAAAAAAAAGATAGGAAGGAAATGCACAAACCAGGATCAGGTTTGACTCAAAATTGAAGTTGTGACGTGTTGTCAAGAATTGGGGAACAACATGCTTAACATGCTTAAGAACGAGAAAGGTGCAATTATATAATGTTGATTTATTATTTTGTTCAATTTTGGTGATAAGAAAAAGATAGATTAATATTAATAATAGATTAATATTCTCTCTTTTTATATTTCCAAAACAGTTGACCTGCATGATACAAGCTAATCAGTAATAGCTGGGAGAGGGCCTCTTTCCATGTAGAGGCCCTCTCCATCGGAATTCAAAGAATATATTACCTGAAAAGAACAGGTAAGTGCAAAATGCATATTTGAGATTGTGTCAACAACCTGTTATCCTGGAGCACAACTATTCTACTAACCACAGAGAGTAGTATATTTAGCCTGATCTAAACTTGATACTTCTATTTGATACTTCTATTCCGCTCTTTATAACTTTTACCGTACCGATCTACATTAGAAATTGTAACCACGTCCAGAAAAAGAATGTTCCAAAATACTTTGTGGGATCATCAATTTGAGCACAATTAACTTGAAGCAAACAAATTGATATGAATGTTTCTAGAATTTTCTTCACATGTTCATATCAAGGTAAACCGGACCCTTAAAGTAGTGAAGACTTTCTTTTTTGAATGTGTTTATGCATAAAAGAATCAATTGGTAAGCGAATACTGTCTATACCACTCAGGCGCGGATCCAGACATGGGCACACCGGGCCCTCCCCCCTTTCGAGGGTCTTATTTTTATTTTATTTTTACAATTTTGTTGGAAAATAAAATACCCTTTGTTTTGCTTTTCATTTTTGGGCGGGTGCGGCGTGCCGCACCCGCCCTATATTCTCTGACTATTGACCTACTTTTTTACATGCTGCAGTGTTGAGAAAATATTCGTGCCGGTTATATCCCAAACACCCACAGAGGTGATAGTTTACGGCGAGTTTTGTAATTATTACTTGATTTTGATATGTAAGTAATACGATAAAGTCGTCATAGGCAGTAATGTGTTTGTTTTAAAAGAAATAACAAAAATAATTATTTAAGTAATAGAAATACTATTTGGAAATTGCAGCAAGATTTGCAGATGTTTTTATTTGAACAGTACCAGTTCACCAGTTTTGCTAGTTTTCCTAATCTTTGGGCTAAATTAATAGCATCGTGAAGGTCATATATATCATTTTATACTGACAGCTTTGGCATGTACTTAAATACAGCTTGTATGTGCATTGTGTTCAGTGTGTACATAGGCTATTTACTTTTCAAATCTTGTGACAAATAGTGCTTGCTGATGCTTGTATAAGGTATTATAGACAAATTATTAGAATGCATGTGCACCAGTAGAAATGGCCCAGGTTGAATAAAATAAATAAACATATGAATGAATATTTTATTCCCTGGATTATTTTTGTTGGGACACAATAATGATATAGTTTGACGCTTTGAAATACAGTTATGTTAATCATAATAAAGTTACAAAGTTAAAAAATAATATCGAAATATTGTAAAATCAAACTTTTCCCCTCATAAGTTGTATCAAAACAACATATTGAGGAAATTGATATGACAGATGTTTAAACTTTGATATGCAAAGATACCCCAGCCCTGTTGTCTCACCAGAGAAGATGAGCAGAAGTCTTTCTATCTGATGATAAAAAACAAACTCTAGGTATGATTACGAAAATGTTTTAAATAACTATTATCTACAAAAGTTTTATAACAATGTTTTATATAAAATGTTAACATGAAACGTCTTCTGTTATGATGTGAAGGGTTAATATAAAAGCAGGGAAAATCTGTTCCAACTGACCAGCAGAGAACAAAGGATAAGCAATAGATAAGATTAAAATCAGGGAAAATATGACACAACCTCCAAACGTATAAACGTATAAAGTTAAAAATTCTTTTAACTTTGTTTATACGTTTTGTGTTATTCCCCCATTGGAAATCGATGTTGTGTCATATTTTACCTGTTTTTAATTGTGAACTTGACTTACTCATTCTTTCATTTGCCCGCCCTATTCCTTTTAAAGGAATTTTTATTACATGCTTCATGGAAGATTGCATTGCATTTTGATCTGATTAATGGCCTCCCATGCCAGTAGCGGTTCAGGCAGGGCACACCCAGCCCGAAACCCTCCCCTTTTCATGATAGCATGACAGAAAATGATATAATATCTTATTACTATGCAAATAACATATTTCCATGTCCCACATGTCCCATCTATCAGGAACTAGCCTTTTGCTATTCTAAATAGCCTTCAGAATCTCGTACATCAGTGAACATCAAAAGAGTTCGCTGTGTCAAAAAATTACCCAGAATTTCTGGCAAACTTGTGTATAATAATTCTGTAATGTTTTTCAAGTATTGAGGTGCACACCCCTCCCCCCTCCCACACACACACATAGAAGTGTCCGTTTTAGCTTCTGTTTTGTACACCTTTGCAGTTGTTGTTTTAAGCAATGATAACGAGTTACACAACAATAGTGTCAAAATGGTCCACAAAATGGCTGCAATTGGGCCTTTATTTTGAATTTTTTCCAAATACTGAGGGGGCACATACACCCTCAGACACACCCCTCCCCTGCATATGGATAAAGAAGTGTCCGTTTTGGCTCCTGTTTTAAGCAATGTTAACAATAGTGATAGAATGGTCCATGAAATGGCTTCAATTAGGCCTTTATTTCATCCCCCCTCAGATGCTATCCCCCTTTGTGTCACATGATGTGATGGTGCTTCATGGCCATTCACAAATTACATTGTACCCCTTACCCATATTCCTGGATCCGCCACTGATACCACTCAACCACACAATCCAATCTACCGTAAAACCTCGTTTACAAGAATATAGAGTGTTTTTGGTGAAAGCTAAATTAATACAAGACAGCCATAAATATGCCAACACAATAGATTGGTCTTACAATAGTACTTGTTTGTATTATGCTTGTATCGCTAATTAATTTGCTCAAACTCCATAATATTATAATTTTGTCGATGGATGGCGTCTAGCAAATAGCAGTGATCACCGGCAGTAAACATTCTTATTTGATGCGAAACTCCCCCCTGACCGCGATGGCTGCCATTGAGTGGCGCTTTGCAGTTTTCTTTTATTTCATGTGGCACTTCAACTTCCTTCAATCTATTTGAGGAAGTCTGGTCTAGATTAATTTAGCTTTCATCGAAAGCACTCTATATGCTTGTAGACGATGTTTTACGGTATGAGGTGACAAATCAAAATGTGCTCCAGAGGCACAGGTTGTTGGCTAAATCTCAAATATTCAAGTTCAAGTTAAAAAAAGAGGTTTTGGAAACAAAAGCTTATGTAGATGATTTCAATGTTTAATTACTATTGGCTTGAGCTTGATTTAAAAAACAAGATTGCTTTTGAACGCTTAAGTAAACACTTTCAAATTATAGGGAAGGTCAACAGAAATCCAGAGCACTTTAAAACATTCAATCCATTTCAGTGCTTTTTATCTTGCATAAGCTGCGATATATGTTTATAAAGTCTGATACCATCATGCTCAATATCAAAAAGACACTTAAGAAAGTTAACATTTTACGTGATATAAAAGCTATAATACCTGACTTAGCTGTTTATTTGCTGCAAAAAGAGGATGATTATGGAAAAATTTACAAAATAGCATGTATGATTTATTTCCTGCTTATCAATATTTTTTTCTAAAGGGTAAAATATACCATGGTATTTTCGTTGCAGCTTATAAGTTTTCATAATACAATTTGACATAATAGTATACTTGTATTTTCAAACACTTTTAACAGCAAGCAAACTTAAAGGAGTACAGTACATACTAGTAAAAGCACAAACAGCAAGCAGTTGAAGGCAAAGAAGCCCATTGGAGTTCAACTGTATTATTGCATAGGTAAGCAAGTACATTATTCTTCTCGTTAGTAGAAAAGCCAATGTTTCAAGGATGATATAAGACACAATCTAAAAAGAATGAACTTTCAATTGGTGGTGGTTATAAATAGCTGTCTCAACCTTAAGTTTTCCCACATTTCCATACTTTAGTTTCACATTTGTATAGAGTAAATTAAAAAGGTAGCAAACAGCATTAAGTTGTAATTGTTCAATGTATGTGCAAATCAAGCCTTCAGATATGATGATATATCCATGATATTTGGGTGTTCACATTGACACTCTACTTCTAAGAGTTAGGTTTACTGTGACCATAGATTCTATTGAGAATAAGGTCATAGGTCATAAAGGATTCAGTAAAAGTATAGTTAATATAGTACCTTGGAAAAAGTACATCACTGATACATTGTATGTTCAGAATTCTTTCCAGAATCCTTATGACTTGAGTTATACATTGGTGTAGTCTTTAACACAATCTGAGCACTTTTGTAATATGACCCCTTACGTATATCCCCACAAAATGGCTTGCCAGATTTGTTTGTTTCTGTAGGTTTTTGTAATTGGCATAAAAACCTTACAAATTCTTATGACATCTCAATTGATTTGTTTTACATATCCGGCTCATTATGATTTAAACGTGAGGAGAAATTTGTTAGTTGCAGTATACAAATTGGAATGGTTGAGAAATGCATGATTCAATCATTAATTTTTCAATCATTCTGATTTCAATGTCAACAAATAAATTTGAACTCTGACATTGCAATGGGCATGCAGAGTCATGCTAGTCATGCTCGTAGTGTGGAAGTGTAAATCACATCTCCATGCCAGTTGACTTTAATATATGCTTCAGGCACAACGTCAGCTTACCAGAACCATAACTGTGTCTGTGGCATTTGACCTCTGTTGAAGCTGTGGAACTATTCAGCCTTGTGCACTCACTTACAAATATTCATTTACACTTTTGATAGCAACATGACAAAGTAGCTCAAAGTTACCCTTGCGTGAAGTTATCCCATTTTACGGTAGCTCATGAACAATTCTGTTTTGCATACAACATATCAATCTTTAAATTATGACCGTATGTGCACGCATGACACTCAACAAATGACTTTTTTTTACAAATTTCATTAGTTTTAGGTTCATAACTGAAGTTATTTTCCATTTTTACCTCAACAGGGAGACCATCAACATTTACACAATGGAGTCAATTATATTTCCAAGAAAAAAAATCTTTATGGCACTAGGTAAGACCCACAAAGATTTAATTATGTGGCAGTGTAACAAGCCACAGATCAAAGTCTAATTTACTTGCAATACATTTTCCTCAAGCAGACGATCAATTGTTTCCTTGCAATGGAAATATTGTAAGTAAATTAAATTGTGATGTTTGTTTGTTTGTTTGTTTGTTTGTTTTATTTCTTCTTTAACCTGGGACACTCAATCAGTTGAAAACACAATTAATCATCTGAGACCCAGGGAATATCTAGACATTTGAAAGATCTCAAAGTTTTACAATGTCCAAGCCACTTGTGAGGGGTGCATTTGTAACAATTATGGCTGTGCTGATAAGAAAGAATAGTTATGACTTTTTCCTAGAAAGTACTATTTCAATGTTGGCGAAGTTCAAAGGATGAGAACTGGCATCTTTTCTAATGTCTTCATATGTGAGCAACCACCACAAACTTCTATTAAAGTGGGCAATTTTGATTTTGAGTTACAGTGCAAAATGTGCATGGAAGTCATATTCATAAATGCATGAATGGCAAAGTTCAACCAACCATATAATTTTAAAGCATATGAAATATACTTTCTAAAACAAAATATACAAGTCATATAGGCAAATGGATGAATTCCTATACGAGGTCAAATGTGCTAGAATATGTGACACGATCAAGGGAAATGAGTCGGATGTCGTTAATATTGATTTTGAGATATTGGCAAAGAAGGTGTTAAAATTCTTTTGTTTTATATTGTTTTCAGCGATTGATAAATTGACGTAACTTTGCAAAGAAAAGGGGTATCAACATGGGGTTGTCAGTTTCTGAAAGCTCTAAATGTCCTCATTTTCGACCAGGGTAGACATGTGACTCATTCCCCTTGATCATGTCACATTATGTGTTTTCAGAGAAATTACACAATTGCATCTTTCTGTTTTCACATCAGCATTATGTGTTTAAAATTATATAAAGGATTTTATTTTCAATTATTTTAAAATTAACACTACTTTTAATATATTTGTTTTCCTGTGGAATTCGGTGAAATAGGGATTGGTAATTTTATTTTATTGAAAAAAGATATATTTCTGATACATTCTGTCATTGTGACCTAAATTACATAAATTATATGCTGCTTATCTATAAATCAGATAATGATATCTTATGAAATGCACCATTTTTGACTCCAACAACTTTGTTACTCACACACATTTTAATTCATCCTTATACTGCCGCCCAAGATTCGCGGCATATCACGAGTCAGGTCATAAGCATAAAGCCACAAATGGAATGTTTGTCGGTGACAAGTCGCTTCTATTAACAGTGTTGATAGGCTGGATGTATAATTTATGTAATCATTACGTCACTGGGAAACGTAGCGGGGTTTTTTAAAACTATTATTTATAATAATATGAGAGACAAGAAACCAATCTCAGAAATTTGCTCAAAAGTGAAAACACTATACGAGGAGCATCCCCCACAACAAACCAAAATAAAAGAAAATATTGACACTTTACAAGACAATATTAGAGTCACGCGGTAGCATGACCAGCAAGTTTAAAAAAAAAACGACTGATAAAGAAGAATAAGAAGATGCACCGCGGGACTATATTTACACGAAACAAAACGCTATTGTTCTATGATATTTTTCGCTGGGTACAAAATATATCTAAAACCATGCTAAATCGTATTTACTATCCAAAGTGTAATATTTTAATAACTCATTAATTCAAAAAGTTACACCAATCATACAGTCAATCCGATTGTTTGATAATAAATAAACATTCTTGCTTTATTTCACGCGGTATTTCATAGCCAAAATTAGTGGAAAATCATAGCTAATCATACTGATATCCACAATCTTTCGTCACTGCTACAGCCATACATGGCTGTCACTGTCGCACTACCTTTTGAGATTCACTTTCAAATATACCCTAGTATATTCCTGGATACCCTACATACAAATTCTGGATCCCATTCGCCAAAAAATCAAGTTTTTCGCAATTCTTTTATTCTTTCCGGACCACAGCATACATTCATATTAATAAATACTCCACTTTAACACGTCGTTATATCGGGTCGTCCCCGTGGCGAAGCGGTTAAGGTCCTGGACTTCTAATCCATTTATGAATTTTTGCTCAAGTTCGAAACTTCCCACCACTTTTTTTTCTTAATGTTTTATTAACCAATTTATTGTCATAAATCAAGAATAACACCATCTCGAACATCCATTGCTATTATGATATTTTTTTTTTTTTCAAATAAACATGTTTGATTTTTTATTCTCATTTAGCCCTAGGCCTAGGCCTAGGCCTACTTTCACCATCCAGATGCTTTCACCATGCCTGACTATCATGACATCTTCGTCATTTAAAACACATTTATCATTGGCTCTGTTCACAGTTCAATCTGAAATTATATTTGCAATAAATATTATTAATTGTCACAAATTAAAATCACAAACCGCGAAAGATCGCCAACAACTGCCGCTGAATATTGATATCCAACTAGATTTCACCGCAGGGCTATAAAGAACCACAAACCGCGACATTTGGATATCCAACTAGATAGCCCAGCAAGGCTACAAAGAATCACACACCACGAAATATGGATATCCAACAGGCTTAAACTATAAATTAGCTCCCGATAGAGGGCAGGGCCTGATAAGGGAAATTAAAATCACAAACCGCGAAAGATCGCTGACAACCGCCGCTTAATAGGGATATCCAACTAGATTGCCCCGCGGGGCTACAAAGAACCACAAACCGCGAAATTTGCATATCCAACAAGATTGCCCGCAGGCTTATCGATTATAAAGAACCACAAACCGCGAAATATGGATATCCAACACATTAAGACCACAAACCGCGAAAGATCGCCAACAACTGCCGTTAAATTTGGATATCCAACTAGATTGCCTCGCAGGGCTATAAAGAACCACAAACCGCGAAACTTGGAGATCCAACAAGCTTAAACTATAAATTAACTGCCGATAGAGGGCTTGATAAGGGAAATTAAAATCACAAACCGCGAAAGATCGCCGACAACCTCCGCTTAATAGGGATATCCAACTAGATTGCCCCGCAGGGCTACAAAGAACCAAAACCGCGAAATATGGATATCCAACAAATTAAGACCACAAACCGCGATAAAATGAAATGAAATGAAATGAAGAGCCACAAACCGCGAAATTTGGATATGCAACTAGATTCCAACAAGCTTAAACTATAAATTAGCTCCCGATAGAGGGCAGGCTTGATAAGGGAAATTAAAACCACAAACCACGAAAGATCGCAGATAACCGCTGCTTACTAGGCATATCCAACTAGGTTGGCCCGCAGGGCTACAAAGAACCACAAACCGCGAAATTTGGATATCCAACTAGATTGCCCACAGGCCTATAGATTATAAAGAACCACAAACCGCGAAATATGGATATCCAATAAATTAAGACCACAAACCGCGATAAACGAAATGAAACGTAATGAAGAGCCACAAACCGCGAAATTTGAATTTGCAACTAGACGGCGCCACAGAGAGCGACAGGACCGCAAAGCGTGTAAAACGCGGAGCCCGCCGGCTCAGTAAAAAAAAAAGCTCCCGATAGAGGGCAGTGCTTGATAAGGGAAATTAAAACCACAAACCACGAAAGATCGCAGATAACCGCCGCTTAATAGGCATATCCAACTAGGTTGGCCCGCAGGCGTTATTTCTTTCTGCAACCATAATGGGCCGCAATGCGATAACACGTAGTACATACATGTAATTATAGGCCTATATGAGGCTAGATATAACACGAGTTTATTACCATTATTATTTCCTCTTACTTACTAAAATAAAATAAAATCGATAGAATTAAAATTCTACAAAGGTTTACCTGGGGTTCGAACCCACAACCTATGTATCCTTAGTCTAATGCCTACACGACTGTGCTATGATTCGTTGTGCCAGAAAGCTGTTTGTTTATGATACTTATTGATTACGGAATAAAGTGCATACACACAATATACTATTACTAGTATATTAGTACTAATAAATACGAATATAACCCTAACCCCTAACCCTAACCCTAACCCTAACCCTAACCCTAACCCCTAACCCTAACCCCTAACCCTAACCCTAACCATAAGACCCTAACCCTAACCCCTAACCCTGACAATAATGAACCTTGCCTCGACTATGCGGTTAGTGATATATTGCGGCCCATTATGGTTGCAGAAAGAAATTAAGCGACCCGAAGGGCTACAACGAACCCCACACCGCGAAATTTGGATAGCCCAGTAGAATGCCCCGCCGGGCTATAAAGAACCACAAACATTCAAACACGATTATCTTGCCCAGTCGGGGAATTTAGACGCTTCCGTAGTATAGGCTTAAATATATGCGCATTTACCAGTTCCAACTTGGAAGTAAATCGGACTTACTCTCCGTATCTCTCTGGGAATGCGAGACGTCTCACCCCGAAACCTATTCGCCCCAAAAAAGTTCACCCAATACACATTACATACCACGACCAGTTCGCCCCAATACACGTACATACCACGACCAGTTCGCCCCAATTGACTCACCGTGTATAACGTTGCCGTAGCGTGCATAGTACTAGTAGTGTTAAACATGATGTAAATTACTTATAAATCGCCAGTGTAATAATTTATATAATATATGGCAAAACAAAACATTATATAAAAGAAAATAAAAACAACAAAAAACTCTTACTCTTGCGAGTTTTGTGTATTTTTATTTTACCGACTCAAACTCAGTTTGAGATGTTCAAAACTTTCAAAACTTGCAGTCCTATAAACATATTAAATCAGAGAAGATCTTCTTTGACATAATGAAACTATTAAAAGGACTGAAAAAAAATATAGGCCCCTATTTGGCAATTTTGCGTACAACTAGCAAAACAAACGCCAGCAGCAGCTTTGAGATGTTTTGTGGGTTCCGTGCTGTGCACCCGGCTGTGCACTGACTTTTGCCTGCTTTTTGCACCGCGTGTAAGCGGCGGATATTTGCTGCCACTTCCGCGAAAACGCCGGGTGTGATATGTGTTCAATCCTGGTTCAATCAATGGTACCGTGACCAAAGCACGCAAAAGTGCCAGAACACACCGACGGCGTACCTTGCCTGACAAGTCCCTGGCCCGCGGCCGTGTGCCTTACACACTGATGTACGATCGATTGCTTGACAAGTAGGCCTAGTATGCTCTCAATTTGATTAAGACCCGGAGGTAGTGCCACAAAGAAGAAAAATGCAATGATTTTGTTTGCAAAACTGGTTAAAGTCCAGTATTAATACGATTTCTGTCAAATTTTAATTTGGTTATTCTTTGCCAAATATTATTATAGTAACAACTGTCAGGAAAGTTTTCTGGTCATTCTAAACTGTGATGTTCTAAAATAATCAAAGATATAACAATTTTTAAATATTAGTCTCAGATAATTATATATTCATCCTCATATAGCTTGATATGCGCGTTACAACTCTTTACAATAACTTATTATTATATATATCTTTAATTGAAATGCTATTATTTTAATTATATAATCATAATTTTATAATGTTTCAGATATATTGTACATTGTAATTGACAGTTATCATGATTCATTTTGTTCTTAATTTCTGCAACTTGCCTGTCAATCACAGACGAATTATGATTGATTTAAACACCACGGGACATCTTACATTGTACGATGTGTCCTAATCCTCTCAATATACCAACAATTTTAAGGCGGGATGTTTTAACTCGATGATGTTAATACAAATGTCGGCCTTATTTTATTGATTTATATCATACGCTAATACATAAGCTGGCATAATTATTCCCGGAATATCATGATTATATCGTTATGAACACGACAGAGTGCCGAATACGCAAAATTGTTGTTCTGAGTAAACGCCGCGGCGTTTGAAAATCTTGGTACCATGCTCGACCAATGGGCTCAATCGATCCAATTTTATATCACAATTTTTCCCCCGAAATACCAATGACCGCAATTTTTGGCAAGCTGAGAGGGGGGCAAGCAATTTTTGGCACAAATTCATGGGGCGCCTTTTTAATAAAACGCTCTAAAAGGCTTAGGAAAACAGTACGGAAACGCTTAAAAATGCAAATTGTCCTGCTCGCTGGGCTCGCAACATACATCGGGGCAAGCGATTTTTGGCGGGCCGAGAGGGGGGGGCAAGCGATTTTTGGTGAGCCGTTTGGAAATTTTACCCCGGGGGGCTCATAATTATTGCACAGCACCTAAACACGTTACACAAAATTGTTCCATTAATTGGATTTTTTACCCATGGTAGCTCCATTATCTTAAAAACATAATTAATTTGGCAGAGTTCAATGTAAGCTTTGACATTTTTAAACATTAAATAGGCTATCGCCCTTTTTTACATTTTAAAGTAAAAACAAAATTGAAGAAGAAAAAGTTTGTTCTCAGAGAATAAATAAATTGAATATCTCTTGTGTGAAATATTGTATTAGGCCTATATTAAAGCCACGATTTCTCCGTGATACGGAAAAACGGAAAAATTCACGGAAATCGGGGTTTGCCCACGGAAATTTGAAAATGCCACAAAATTGTAAAAAACTGTGTAAAATGTCTAACTGTTGTGTTGATTTGCAAAATAAAACAAAGAAAAGTGATTATTTGGCAGTAATCAACCATTAAACAACCCATTTTAGCATTAATTCTAGGCCTACTACAGTAAAGGGTAATACAAAATACACTTATAAAACATGTTTGTTTTCAATTTTCAGTGCTTTATAATTATTGGAAAACGGAAAATCACGGAAATCGTCCAATTTGTAACACGGAATTTTAATTTCGTAACATGGAGAAATCGTGGCTTTAGCCTATATTATGTTGTAAAAGAATTAAATGGGAAATATTTTCCATTTCGAATTATAGCGGAAAGAAAACACATTCGGATTTATGCGCGCAAAAGTAACATTTTCCAATTCCGCGCTCAATTCTTTTATTCTGTTCAATACTGTTCATGAAGGTGTGCGTTGTGTAACTTGGGGTGGAGGGGTGTATAAAAATAGTTGTTTTTAAAAGGTTTAGTATGCCTGCAACGTCAGAAATCCCATTCTTGCATGAAAAGTAGCCTATACATTACCGGATACATTACCATGCATGAAGATATAGTAATGTCTATAAGGCCGTATAAAATTAATGTTTTGGTTCTCGTCCAGAGGATTTTCATGAATTGATGAGGGAGGGAGGTGTTTTTTTTTTTTTTTTTTTTTTTTCAATGTAAAATTAGCATTGTCAGTAGTTTTCGGTCTTCTCCAACAGTGCTCGAGGAAACGATGAGGCCCTTTTTTTTTTTTTTTTTTCAAATGTGAGATTCTGAGGATAAACCCCTAGAGTACCACAAAAAGACTTGGAAGTGATGCTTGTTCTCTAATAAACTTATTTATATGTATGAAGATTTCATAAATCATTCCAAAGTCTAAAAAAATTGAAAAATCTAAAAAAAAAAAAAAATCTGACAAATCCCAGAAATTGAGGAGGGAGGGGACGAGAACCAAAATATTAATCTTACACGGCCTAATACATGCTGCATGCATGGAAGACACCATTTAATATCATGAGTAGTCCTAATGTTGGAAACTCCATTCTTCCATACCAGAAGTTCAGCTTTTTCCTCTGGTCTTAAATTAAAATAAATATCTTGTTGTTTTCTTTGGTTTTAGATTTCAATAACATTTGTCAAAGTGTCAAAGTGATTTTCCATTTCTGCGCCAAATTTCAAGTTTGAGTATATGGGTGACCGATCATGACGATGTGTGTTGTGTGTGGGGGGGGGGGGGGTGTGGGGGGGTATACCGGGTGTGGTTGTATAGAGAATAGCTAACCAAGCAAAGAAACAAAATTATTTGGGAAAGATTTTCCATTTTGAATTATTGGAGAAAGAATTCAGATTTATGTGCGCAAAAGTGACATTTTTCATTTCCGCGCTCAATTCTTCTAGTATTTCAGTGTGTTTATACTGCTGAATGAAGCCCGGAATGAAGGTGAGCTTCAGTATGTGTGTGGGGGGCGTGTGGGCGGGGCAGGGTGTGGAGGGGTGTTATTGTTAAACGTTATATGCCTAGAGCGTCAAAAATCCCACTCCTACATTAAAAGTATACAGTACCATGCATGATGATATATAATAATGTATGTACGTTCAAACGCATGCTGCATGCACTGCAAGACACCATTAAATCTTTTGGCTGCCTGCAGATCTGAACATATAGGACTTTTCCCACAAATGGTCTTGGGAGCAAAAAGTTGCCTTTTGCGTGAAAAAAAAAAGAAGGACGGGTCTTTGGATGTGGGTAAAGGAGCTCGTTACTAATAATATTTTGCCAAAGGATAACCAAATTAAAATTTGACCGAAATCGTATTAAAGGGGCATTTCGTGATCCACAGCCTCATCCCCCACTTTTCTCTAAAAAAGTTGAGATTTTTATATCACT
The DNA here is from genome assembly GCF_039555335.1 of Amphiura filiformis. NCBI lineage: Eukaryota > Metazoa > Echinodermata > Ophiuroidea > Amphilepidida > Amphiuridae > Amphiura > Amphiura filiformis. The sequence goes on from NC_092640.1 coordinate 357,133, forward strand.
GGAAACCTCTGGCTATATACATAATGTTTATGTACAAAATATTTCTTGCAGATTAATTCGTTTTGCAAAGATATTGTGAAATGTGAATTTCGTTCTGGTGCACCAGAACGAAATTACAACGCATTGTCTATGGAGCAGTGTAATACACATAATAAGGCGTTCGACTATGGTGCGAGAGGTTGTGAGTTCGAACCCTGGTGGTGCCTAGTATGATCTCGTGGAAAAATTGAGTTAGCTTGAAATTCCCTTGGACAAGGAACTCACTGCTAATTTGTCTCGTTGTAACCCGTACGAAACTCGGGGAGCTGATCCTGGTTGCGATGGTTATTTGTGGAATGTCTAGGGTGTGCGCTCTTGAAGCAGCAAAGTCCCTGAATTGTTGTTTAATGGTTTATGGAATGATGTGGGGCCATAATGGTCAGCGACAACCTGTAAAGTGTGCTGAGGCTTGTGGATCAACGTCTAGGCGTTGTGCCTGTGCGTAGCGCACTATAAATCACTGCGCTTTTTTTTTTTTTTTTTTTTTTTTTTTTTATAATCGTGCATAACTCGCAAACGCAAAATCGGAATCAACTGAAATTTTGGGAATAGGCTTTTTTCGTGGATATCTACTGAATAATGTCATAAAAAGAGATTGCTAGGATCACGAAACACTCCTTTAATAGGCCTACTGGGCTTTAATCAGTTTTGCAAACAAAATCCCAACTTTTCTTCTTCGCGTGCCTCCCAATATAGGCCTACGTCACAATTTCAAAACACGGCCCGTAATTCTCGGGGTCGTAAAAACATACTCGATAAAATAGATAAGTAACAAAAACCCATACGGATGGAAAAGTACATGATCAAAAATAAAATGTTTTCATAACATAAACATAGTCAGCTCAACTGAATCTCGGGGCTGAATCACAAGGGTTTCTAAACAAATTCATAGCATTACACGTTTATATATACCAGCCAAATTGTTACAAATACTCAACATTTATTTAAAAACAGCACTGCATACTGTCTACTGAAAATACAAATTGTATTAGTTACGAACAATGGATTGTAAAAACATGTGACAAATTCATAAAATACAAAAATACATTTTAATGGCATAAAATTCATAGAACATCGTCAAATTTGTTTACAAAGACATAGGCCTACAGTAAATAAACAAATTAAACAACACAATGTAAAGTGATTCAATAATATAATAATAATTAAGATATGATTAATATATACTAGTACTATTAATAATATTAAAATGATAGTTATTTTTTTATTGTTATCATAAGAAAATAATAATAATACTATAATTTTTACTATAATACCGTATTAATTATTATTATATGAATAGGTCGTATTGATTATTCCATAATACATGAATATAAATGCAAACAATTGGAAGTTGTATTGATTGGCCATATGACCGCATGCACTGCATTCACGGCACTTTACAGTTTACACAGTGAGTCAATTGGGGCGAACTTGTCGTGGTATGTACGTGTATTGGGGCGAACTGGTCGCGGTATGTACGTGTATTGGGGCGAACTGGTAGTGGTATGTACTGGTGTGGGGCGAAACGTCCTGACACCCTCTCTGGCATTGTCAACATTGGGTGTGTGTTGTTCATATTTACATTTTCTGTACATATTTACGTTGCCTTGAATAATTAAAGTATATTAAAATATATATTGATCATTGTGTACGCCTCAGTCACGCGTGACGAGCAAGTTTTAAAATAAACGACTGATAAAGTTTTGTTTAATTATTTATTGTCATAAATCATGAACAGCAACTTCAAACATCTATTTTTCGTTTTATGGAGCACTTTGTAACCTGATGACTTTCCAAGCTTGGAGCTGCTTGGTTACATTCATAAAAAGAAAAGAAATCTACCAAAAAAACGTTGACAACGTAAAGAAATCAGCAAGTTCAAAAAAATCCACCTCGGCTCACTTTTTGAAACTTGGTCCCATTTTGAATACCAACAGCAAATCAGTGTTTTTATTTTATTTCAACAGAATACAGCGTTTCCAACAAGATTACAAGCCTACTACACTTCTGGAAATGTTTTAAATTTATATAAATATGATGAAGTTTAAATCAATACCTTTTACAAATGGGACCAAGTTTCAAAAAGTGAGCCGAGGTGGGTTTTTTAAACTTGCTGATTTCTTTACGTTGTCAACGTTTTTTTGGTAGATATGGAACAAACAAGAGGCAAAAAGAAAACAGGACAGTTAGGACAAGAAATCTCTTAGAGCTTGTTTTATGCATGACTGCGGATTCAAAAAAGAATAATCAACTAAAGAAATGCAGTTTGCTGAACAGAAAAATTCCTGTTTGGCAATTCTGAGGGCGACAACTGGAACAAAAGGGCAGTAAAACACCATTTTATCCACTCAAATTACTGGCCCAGATGCTCCAATTTCATGCTATTTGTCTAGATTTGATAACAGCATTTATTTTTGTCGAATTTAGTTTCTAATCGCCAGACGTTGTTGTATATCTGCGAGTATAGTGTTCAGATTGATAATTTTTTTTTTTCATTTTCCGACATTAATAGTAACTTTCTACGGCCGAAACCGGGTCCAGTGGCGAAATTTGCACAGGGAAAACACAAGATGAAGTAAGATGTTGTGTCAAAGTTTATAACACAACATCCAAACCCCTGAGGGTGTTGGTCTATCATAATTACTGTTAAGTTCTAGTTAACTATATACAATTTAAAGTCTTTTTTTTTGTCCATTCCAGATGTTTTCAGTCTCTATACATTTGATTTGAATAAAAGAAATATTAAAACAGTAGGGTATCATGATGATGGCGGCTGGCAGCCATCACAAATGTGGGGCGGCCAAAATGCAAATAATATATGCATATATTATATGCCCAAATTGAAATAAAGATATAAGAAACACATAACAAATTTCTCAATAAGTGGGTCGGCCATGGCCTCCCTAGCCACACGCTTGCTGCCGAGGCCCTGATTCATGGTGTTGTGATGCAATCATGAGTTCAATCTGGTAAGAGCATGTGTTCTGTAGAAACAGCAGGCATAGCAGAAAAGTTGTGTTGGTATCGGTATTGCATAACACGAGTTAATTAGGCAAAAAAAATTGTTTGTTTGTCCACGTCCGACCGACCGTGGTCCCGACAGTGTCTTTTTTTTGTCTTTTTTTTGGAATTTTTTTTTTTTTTTTTTTTTTTTTTTTTGGCATCGATGGGACATCTTATAAAACAGTGGTTAGTATAAATTTAAAGAAAGAAAATGTAAAGAAAATGAACAGTATAACATGCAGAACCATCTCAAGAGTTAAACCAGTAAAGTGCTGTGTGTTTTGACTTATTTACCAGTCTTCAAATTGTCAGTTTCAAGTGCAATATCTGTAAAAAATAAAAAATAAAAAAATCCGACCTACCGACCCAACTGTTTCATAAGCCTCTATGGACAAACAAACAATTTTTTTTTGGCCTTATGCTGTGCATTCTGTCACTCTCGCCTGCTTTTATATGTAGACAATGTATATTATACTTAGTGCTGGCAAGTCATTTTTAAATATTCTTGTTATCTTTGTTTTTATTCAGCTGTCATAGCAGGAGGATTTGTGATTTCCAAGTTCATACGATGGATACAAAAAAGAGGTGCGTAAAAGAAGTGGGCCAAAAACCGTTATTTTGGGGATTTTGCCCTCACAGATGAACTTATCAAGTCTTTGCCATTCTAAATATGTATACTTAAGACCAACAATTTAGAAGTTATGAGTCCCGAAAGTTTCCATAATTCCAGGGTTCAGACCAACCTTAAGTGTGTCACAATAGTAAGCTGCAACAATCTTAGATTTCACTGAGCTGAACATGGGTCAAAATAATTTAACTTTGTTCCCTGGCACCAAAACACCTTGCCACGCCACTATAATGGAATTATATGTGTTTACGTACATATCTATAAATGCACTATAAAATGTTTGCTTGTCAAAATCCTTGATGTATTTTTGCATGTTTAGGCTCATCAGATGAATCAAATCAGGAAGCACTTGACGAAGGATCACCAGTTTCATCAAGTAAGTCAATATTTTACTAATATACTGTATTATTAGCAGATCATTTACTTTTATTCATTTCAAAACCTGTAAAATAGGTTTCATAAGGCTATCTTTACATTTACGGCATATGCCCGTCATTCTTAAACAGCTTATAATCTCAAGCTGATTGGCTTATCCTCGTATCTGAGCCGTGTTTTATCTCGCAATAGATATGATGTGAAGACTTCACAAAAAGTAACATATACAGCTGTTACAAACTATTAATCGTATTCACAATGTACGTGCATTTTGATACTCTATTCGCCCAATTTTGTTCAATATTATCAACACAGCAATAGATGTATTTTTCAAGAAAAAAACCTGCAAAATCAAAAAACATTGTATTGATTTAAATCCAGCTCGAAGATAATGGCAGGTTTTACATGCCACAATGCTTGAGTGTATAACCATTGATCGCTGTAAGTGCAACTTTTAAATTTGATTTTTTTTCTTTTAAAATACTACTGTGTTGTTAATATTGAACAAAATTGAATGAATTGGGAATCAAAATAAGCGTACACAAAGCACCTGTCTTTGTATGTTGAAATATTGTGAATATGATTCATAGTTCTGAAACTATAGACGTATTTGTAACGCATGCGTTACTTTTTGTGAGAACTTAATGATGACTATGCACAAGAATATGCGTGTTGCGCAGCAGTGATCATGGGCACCTGCTGTATATTACGTTCGTGCATGTGAATGTGGACTCTGTGGATTCACCAACTTCATGCACAAGAGTGAACTTGATATAAATGGTCACAAAATTGGACGTAAATTACATCCAAACATAATTTTAGAGATGATTTGTTAAGAATGACAATAAAGAATTGTTTTAGGACCCAGCCGTTTATCTATCATGTGATATTACTTGGTTGATACCATTATTTTAAGTGGAACAATTAACTCGGCATTTTAACTCTGTCAATAATCACAAAGATCAGAGCTTTGGACTCAAACAAGTCCCCGGTTCATTTATAGAATTATAAAGGTCAGATATCTGGACCTATATAACTTCATGCTAATATTAGTCACATTTATTTCAGATCTGGCCCTGAATAACTTCCCTGCCAATATGTTGAAATGGTAATGAGTTGTGATCCTCTACATCAAAATGTATCGTTTGCCTTGAAATATACCTTGCAGCATGAAATAAATACAATTTAAATAATGTTAAATTTGTATTTATGTGATATACTAGCGCAACCGACAAGAGCTGAACATGCTGAATCAACACATCCATCAGCACACACAGAAAAGTCGACCACTTCACCAACTTCATCTCATCCAGCACAATCGGGAATGCACATCCAAACTGGTGAGTTGGTATTAATATCATGGCCAAAACATACAGGCTGATTTTGCCGAAAACTAAGAGGGCTGAAGACCAGTGACATATCGACTGGGAATGGGGCGGGGGTGGTTGGGGACTAGTTACCAACATTTGCCATGTGTATCTTCCTTTGAGTCTGCTTTGACCACAATTTTGCTCCATTTCAGCATTACAATTTCAATATCCCTGTGCTTTGTGTGCATTGTCCTGGGAGTTGTTCAGTTACGAATTATATGTGGTAACACGTACAGTGATTACCTGTTGTTTTTAGACCAATGGAAATCGCACATCTGCTGCCATCTTCGGGTCATTTTAATCAGTGTCAATATTCGTAATGATGTAGATCCCTCCTTTACACATAGAACATAGAAATTTTAATTTCAATAATAATAGAGAGAGAGAGCACTTTCACTGTACTGTGCATCGCCATCTATGTCCGTTTTTAGAGAACTGCACAGTGACAAAGAAATATTTAAAAGGTAAAAGAATGAATGGGCACCCAGCCTGGCAGAGCTATATAGGTTTATAAAAACGTAAAGGCTGCAAGCCAGGCAGGTCTGGGGCCGATGGCTTCCATAGTAAAGACTTTCAACATAAATGGAGTTCCAAAGAGCCCTCAGACACTAAATACAAGTTACAACAGCACTTAAGGCAGCTGTGCACTCGCAGACATGCTTAAAAATGCAAATCATAATTGACAATTCATAATGGATTGATTAATCCCATGGTTAATATATAAAATGTAACTCTATCAGTGTCGGATCCAAAACCCATGTTGCAGGGACAGAATTTTGATCTAATTTTTCTGCTCCATCACCTGTAGCCCCGAATGACCTGGGATGCACAAGGGGCTATGAATAGAGAAAATGTATGCCAAAATTGCAAATTGCCCATTTTAAGAGGGGAACCAGAGGAAAAGCTTAAGACTGGGGGAAAGCCCCCATGTGCAATACGCATTTTGGTAGTGGAAGGCAAATTACTGTGAATGTATAAGGTAATAAATATTATAAGTGTCAATTGCAAAATAGGTTTCCCAGAAAAACCCCTTTAAAGGATATGCTAATAATAACAGAGTCAGTACTCCCCCAATATTATTTCTCGGTGGAGTAACTCCATTTAAAATTGAACTGAAGTATAATGTTTAGACTATTAACCTGTTATTTTATTGATAAGGTACATTTGATCTTTCTTACTTGGTGGACATGAAGAACTTAAAATTTTAAAATGTTCTGCCAAATTGGATAAAAATTACCAAAATCCTCATACGCCAAAATCGTGACTGACACAATATACTTTTTACGTGGTGTAACACTCCACATTGGCTGCTAAATCCCCATCAGTGTGAACAGTGATTTTTAACTTGGTCTAATGCCACTTGTTCCATCTCCCATTTAGTCGAATCTCACTTGGTCCATGCCCCATTTATATAGTTCAATTCCCACTTGGTCCAATTCCCAGTTAGTCTGATCTCACTTAGTCCAATTCCTACTTGAGTCATTCCACACCTATTCCATGGCCCACTTGGGCCAACTCACACTTGGTCTATACCCATCTAGTCCAATATGTACATTTAGTCCCATTCTTCCAATTCCCAGTTAGTCCGATCTCACTTTGATCATTTCCTACTTGTGCCATTTCACACCTATTCCATGTCCCACTTTGGCCAAGTCACACTTGGTCCATTCCAATGTAGGCCAATTCCCACTTGGTGCATGTCCTACTTGGTGCATGTCCCAGTGGTCAATGTCCCATTTGGTCCACGATCCATGATCCACTTGGTCCCATGCCCCACATGACATGTCCCAGGATGGACCATGTCCCACAGTGTTATGCATTTCAAATCAACAGTAGGGCATGTATGTGCAACCGTGTAATGAAAGCGCTATTGTATCACAAGATGCAATGAAAGTCGGGCTGAGAAAGAGCAGCTTTTATGCTTTCACTACGTTACACGTAAAGCCTGTTTAGAACACAGGCCAGAATCCAGGCCAGGGAAGTACACATTGATGCGGGTTAATGCGAATCTCCACTCCCGCGTAGAGTACCCCATTATCATGGTATCATCACACATAATAATATCATTGTAGTAATGCTCATTAAGCATACCCAACAACAAACGTATAAAGCTATAAAAGTTGTTGCATTTAGAAAATAGTCTGTATTATAAAGAGAGGATTAAAACTTGGGATCAAACTTGGGATTAGGGTTTTTAATACCACTTAAAGTTAACAAATTTATTTGTCTTCCACTTTCAGATGTTATCCATGTTACAGCTGAAAGCAAGAAAGAAGATGGAAAAGATGGCACAGGAAAGCCAGGTAGGATCATGATTTACACTGTAAAAATTACTGTAAAATTAGTGTCTTTCATTTTGCCAACATACGTAAAAACAAATAATAAGTCGGGATTTACGTGGTATATTATAGCAACAATTGGGGCACTCCACACAGGCTACTTAATCTCCATTTATGTGGATGGTGCTTTCCCACTTGGTCCAAAGCCACTTGGTCACAACGCATTTAGTTCCAATATCACTTGGCCCATGTCCCATTTAGTCCCATTCCCACTTAGTCCAGTCTGTATTGTCAAATTCCTACTTGGCCAATTAGCTCTTAGTCCCATGTCCCACTTGGTCCATGTTCTCATGCTCCACCTCCCACTTGGCCAATGTCCCATTTTGTCTATGTCCCATAGTGGGAGTGTTGCAACATTTGAAACCAACGGTAGCACATAAATGGAAAGGAAGCGAGCTTACACATTTTGTTACAAGACGCAATGAAAAGTCATGCTGAGAGAATGTAGCTTTTATACATTAACCATGCAGTGCTTGATGCTTGATGTCTTAACTCCTAGAAAGCTTCCACTTGTCCAAGGAGACGGACGAAATCGTGCTGTGCAGATGTGCGGGTGCGAAGAATAGAAGACTAGAAGTGCAGTAAAAACATCCTCATCTTTAAAGCTGATGATGGGTGGTGGTTGGCTGCATTGCTCTCACCGCTGGAAGGGCTGCTGCCTGGAATGCTGCGACTGATGGTGCTATCACTGCTTCCAACGGGAGTCTATTCCAAAGTGGAATGGTGCGGATGAAGAAGGAGAACTTATATGTGTCACGAGAAGCTTGTATTGGATGATAACGGAGGTGATGGCTTGATCTGACTGGTAGTGGGTGAAGCTGAACACAAGGTGGAAAACTGACATTGATGAGGTTGTAGTGGAACTTGAAGAACATGGTGCATTGGTGGAGTATTCGCCGGGTAACTAGTTGATCAAGATCAAGTTGTTGTAGAAGAGGTGAGATACTGGCTTTACGGTCATAGACACCACAGATATAACGCACAGCCTGGCGCTGGACCGCCTCCAGAGCGGAGAAGCGTTTGCAGTGTGTGGACTCCATGCTGCCGCCGCGTACTCCAGCTGGGGACGAACCAGGGTTTGGTATGCTTTCAGCTTGATGTTTTGTGAGCATGGTCCCATGTTTCTTCTGATGATTCCTAGAGTACTGCAGGCCTTTGATCTAATTTTGGCAATATGCTGGTTCCACGTTAAGTCACTGGAGATGGTGACACCGAGGTACTTATGATTAGATGTTCTTTCTATGTCTTGTTGCGCAACGTTGTAATTGAAAAGGCTGGGTTTGGTCTTACGAGTTATGGTGAGAAGTTGGCATTTGGAGGCGTTGAAGCTCATCTGCCAGGTATCTGCCCATTTGAACACTGTATTGAGATCTTGTTGTAATATATCATGATCAGCATCTCCTTTAATTTCTCTATACAAAACGCTGTCATCAGCAAACAGTCTGATGCTAGACTTCACTTCATCTGCTATGTCATTGATGTACACAAGGAAAAGTGTCGGTCCCAATTCTGACCCTTGTGGAACGCCTGATTTTACTGGCGACCATGGTGAATGCACACCGTTGACACTAACACACTGCTCCCGGTTATTAAGGAAGGCTTGAATCCACCTCAGTGTATTTCCTCGAATTCCATAGTGATGAAGCTTAAGCGCCAACCTCTGGTGTGGTACTTTGTTGAACGCTTTACTGAAGTCCAACAACAGAACGTCCGTTTGGCTACTCCTATTGAGGCACTCTGACCAATCATGAACTGCTTCAAGCAACTGCGTTTCGCATGATCTTTTTTCACGAAAGCCGTGCTGATGATCAACGATGACATTATTTGTAGAAAAATGTTTGGAAATGTGCGAAAGGACAATATGCTCCATAATTTTGCAAGCAATACAGGTCAAGCTGACAGGACGATAGTTCTCTGGAGATGATTTAGAACCTTTTTTGTAAATGGATGTAACAAGTGCTTTCCTCCACACCTCGGGTAGTAAACCAGATTGGTAAGATTGACAAAAAATGAAATGAAGTACGGGTGCCAATTCTTCTGCGTAGTCATGTAGTATCCGCGCAGGTATGGAATCTGGGCCACCTGCTTTACTGGTGTCAAGTTAGTGTAGCTGTTTCAGCACACCTTCTACGCTGATATTAAGATCACTGATGGATTGGAACTCTGAAGCACCCTTGCTGCATGTAGGCAGTGAAGCCAAGTCTTCATCAGTAAAAACTGAAGCAAATTGATGGTTTAACACATCAGCTTTTTCTTTATCTGTTGAACTATTTTTTCCGTTGACTGTCAGAGTTGGAATTCCCACTGCCTCGCGTCTCTGGGAGCGAATGAAGGACCAGAATTGCTTAGGATTGGACTCCAAGCTTGGTCCAAGTACCTCTTCCATATATGTGTGGTAAGACTGCTTTAGTAACTTGGTAACATAGTTACGTTGCTTTCTGTAGCAACTCCATAGTCTCTGAGAATTTGATCTTTTAGCACTAGCATACAGCTTATCTCTTTTTCTCATTTGCCTAATAATTTCTTTGTCAATCCACGGATGACTTTGCTTATTTTTAGACATACGATGTGGAATGTGCTTTTCCATTGCTTCAAGTGTGTACTTCCTAAAAAGCTCCCAGTTGTCATCAACTGATCTTGAATCGGGGTTGCTTTGGAAGAACTCTTCACAGTTTTGGTTGAGGCAGGCTTTCAAGTTTTCATTATCAGCCCTTTTGTAGATGTAGACTTTGTGTGGTGGTTTGTTTTGCCTTTTTGGTTTTAGGTTTATGTCAAATAGGAGGATATCATGGTCACTTACTCCAGTATGCGTTCTAATATTACTGACAATATTTGGATTTGATGTGCAGATTAAGTCAAGAACATTTTGCGATCTCTGCCTAGTCACCAACGTATTTAGCTGGACAAGACCACACTCAGCAAGTAAGTTGAGAAAGTCATCATGAAGCTTTTTACGAGGACTGTCTGCTTTTGTTTGGCCAATGTCCCAGTTTATGTCCGAAAGTTGAAGTCACCACATAACAATATGTTGGTGTGTTTCTTAGTATCAATTCCCATAATCTTGACTACACTGTCAAACACCTGGTTTGCAGGCTCTATACCAGCCTTAGGGGGCGATAAAACTCCCTATGTACAGCTTGCCAGCCCCAGCAAACTCTATGTAGTTCCAGATAGCCTCACATGGAGTATCCATGTCTGGTAAATCTACCGACACAAATGAGCTCTTAATAGCCATGAATACTCCCCCACCTGATTTAGTTCTATCTTTACGAATCACGTTGTAGTCCTCCGGAAAAATTGAATAGGTAGGAATAGCAGACTCAAGTTTAGATTCACACCCAATAACAATATCAGGAGTGTGTTGAGCAATTGCCGCCTGAAAATCAAGTCTGCTTTTCTGCCCTTTCAACCCATCACAGTTGATTACCATTGCTTTTACACGTGGTAATTTGCCTTTCTTATTAGGAGGTATCTGTTTCGGATTACGAGCAGATTTGGTGGGAGTGGATGTATAAGCAGGAGTAAAGTTTTCAAAATCCAGTGTACTTACATCACAATCATCAGTCAGCGCTTCAAAAGTATTAACACTAGAAAAGCGATCACTGTCGAAGAAAGATGATCCCAGATTTGGTAGGCCACAGTTTATGCAAATCCATGACAGATTTGAATGGGTCATGTAAACTTGGTACAAATCATCAGACATCACCGCACAATCTGTGTGGATCCAGATGTCACATTGATCACACTGTATGGCATGTTGGCCATTTTGGACTTCATGATTACAAATACCACACGGATATTCTGAGTGGGGACCAGGGTTTGATTCAACCCCAGATAGTAAGAGAATCATGACAATCATTTGGCGAGTCTTGTCTGAGGGTGATTTGATGAGACCCTTGCTCTGGAACCTTTGAGTTTTGGTTAGTGTATTCACAGCAAGGGACCAATTGGTGTAGGAGGTTTCCAAATCAGTGACACAGCTCATATTTGAATCCATGGTATTAATGTTGGAAAATTGCTGTGGGCTGATTGGTGGAAGCCTACAGGCCCCATAGATATTATTCAATGCATAAAACATTGAGATGAGGCACAAACTTGATTTAATAAACAGGTCCATCATGATTGAATACAATTCTATGTTACACCTACGTATGCGTGCTTTTCAAAAGTGAAGCAGATATAAAAATAGTCTACAGAGATTGATGTACACCCAAGTGTAAATGCATACTTATGGCGATGATGCGAGTTTATAAATTACAAGATATGTCGTGTACAATCTACGAGAGTAGAATTTCATAATATGATTATGAAGTATGATTCCAAATGAAAAATTTGATGTCACTGTCAGCATTTATGGGACACACAAGCATGTTGCGTCCCATGAACCATCATGATTTCAAACTGATGTAACATTTAAATATAATGCCATTCACAGAATTATTCAAGTTTTAGTCCAGCTCCAGTCCAGTTCCAATCAAGCTCAGAGTCAGAGAACAGAGATAAGCTTAACTGAAGTAAGCTTACTGGCTACCAAATTGTGTATATCATGAAAGATATTTGTTCCAGCAATAACGATTCCAATCACAGTTACTTAAATTGAAATAAGGAAAATGTACCGACCTGTATGCGTCCTGTATTGTGTGTAGAAAAATATTTAAACCCCTGTGTGTATACTCATGTACAATGTACTATACAGTGTGAGTCCCAAAATGGCCGACTGATGTCTCCAAGTTGGCAAAATTCTAATCTGTTCAATCTTCAAAAATATGGTATAATCCGCGGTCCAAAAAATCATCCCAGATATGGAAGACTAATTCAACTATCAGATGTTCGAAGATTGAGGATGCCTAAAGCAAATAAGATGAAAAATAATTAGATGAGAAAATTAATTCTCAGGAGGATGCCAGTAACACATCTGCATAGCACGATAGCGCCCTCTACGTGTATATGCGCTGTGCTGTTGCACGTTAAGCCTGTTTGGTATGCAATGCAGGCCACAGACGTACACATTGATGCTTGTTAATGTGGATCTCCAAGATATTACTGAGAACTTTACCCAAGACCATAAGAAGTGAAATGGTTCTTTAGTTGGCTGGGTCTACAATCTTGGAAAAAAGTTCTTGGAACACTGTACACTTTGTTGAAATTCCATGCAGAGTTTTGCATGATCATGGACATGACATGGACTATGATTACCCTTCCCTTCTCCCTATCAAGGGCACAGTGGTACGGGCTCTGCCTTGCAATCGGTGGAATGCGAGTTTGAGCCCCGGCGGTGCCATCATGTTGTGCTCTTGGGCAAGGCACTTTACCTTACTTGCCTCTTTCTACTCAGGGGTGAAAAGGGGAGCTGTTATGAATATTGTCCAATGAGCTCTGCCCAAAGGTATGAGCATGCCTTCGGCTTTATGGCAGCTGATGTATTCTACAACAGCGGAATAAATATAAAGCCTTTTGATACATAAGCACATGTTTATGCTGTATAAATACCAACATTTATTTTTTTTTATAATTTTTATCATTCAGTGTAAAAACACTTTGGAAAATTGCTGAAGACATTGTCATTTTTATAAATTCCACAAGGGAGAGAGAGTGGCAATATTCTGTTATTGGCAGCAAAGTGTTCCCAGACTGTTTGTACCATTGTAGCTTATCACCTTTCTTGACCACCAGGGGGATAAGACCAGCACTCTAATCTTCTGTTATTAGGTTACCAGACATCATTATGTTTAAATTGTGGGATAGGCTTTTACGACTGGACTTCATAACGATTAGTTAGTTCTTTAGAGGGTTCACCATCAGCCAAGTTTGGAACTGTGAAGCTTTCGTCAGGAGTAACTCTGACTTCTACAAGACAAAGTACCTTTAAAGATCGAGACATGTAGGAGGCCCCTTGTTTACTGATGGAACTGAAAAGAGCCATTCACTGAATGAAGAATGCCCTTGTGAACAGAGAACAAGCATATCTTGCCTATCTGCTGTTATAAAAGTATGGTGGCTCTTCACTGTAGACCGTCCCTTGTCAACAGAGAACAGTAAATAAGTAGTGGCTCTGAAAAGAGCCATTCACTGAAGACTGCCCCTTGTCAACAGATAACAAGCAGACCTCCCCTATATGTAAATGTTTTTGGGCTCAGAAAAGAGCCGTTTACTGAACACTGCCCCTTGTCAACAGAGAACAAGCAGACCTCGCCTATCTGCTGAGGCAACTGCAGAGAGTTTGCAACAAAGTAGGTTGCCCTGTACCTCTTTGTTTGATTATTATTGTTGACAAGCTTAAGGTGTTTACTTGTACCTGCTCTATTGTTAAAGGTTGGCTTGGTGGTTCAACATTCCCCTGGGGAAGTGGTATAGAACTATGTATAGGAATTGAAGCAATTTCTGCTTATTTGTATGTGGCAGTTGATGTATTGATTCAGCTAGATAAGCATAGTGGTGACACTTACATGAGGGCTACCATGGATGCATGCAAGCGGTATCCTCTCAGAGACAGTTTCAACACTTGAAACGGGTAGACGTGTTTAACATTTTAAGATGTACTCCTCCCATCTGTTTGGAGGCTGATCTGTAGACTAGAACCCAGCACCTGTCATCTGAACAAAGTGATAAGCAAGTTATGGTAAATACCGGCATCATTACGGCAGACACCATGGCTAGTGTATAGGTTATGCTCTGCTAGTAGAGAGTGCGGATATATGTAATCCAGATACTGTAAAAGTGGGGTTGAAAACAAAAATGCAAATGGTATTATATGACCTAAATAGGAAATCTGTTATGTTACAAGATTTTGTTCAGTCCAGCTTTCCTGGAAGTGGCCATTGTTTTCGTCCAAGCTTCCTCTTTCCATGCGTTGGAATGTACTAGCAGGCATCTTCTGTCACATGATTACTGACTGCTATGCAAAGTGTATATGACACAGGAAGTTTCAGGAATCTTGTCATCTGATAGTTCTTGACCCTAGGAAGTTGACTTAGCAAGATAATTATCTCAACCTAATGAGCTATCCTTTACATAGTCATCTTAATTTTTAAGCTATCTTATCAAATTTCAACTATTATGTTTACAATTTTGCAGGAATCATTTATAGTTCCTTTAATGTGAATATGAGAATCTGTGGGTTCATTTTTAATAGCATTTTTCGCAACTTCGCCATTAATCCCTTATCATGCTCCACTCTAACCCCCACCCTATCCTTTTGTATTGTCACATAGTTTTTGCAAACCAGCCAGTTCTGTGTGAAAGGATCTGTCTTCGCAGATATACAACAGCGTTCCACGGGTGTCTAACAGTGCTCATCAAGTTTAGTTTGTTATATCACTGGCAAATCTGATAGTTCCTTTAAAGTGAACATGAGAATGTTTGGGTTCATTTTTAAATAGCATTTTTCACAACTTCACCATTTATTCCCCCATCACGCTCCACTCTAACCCCATCCCTTATTATAGAGTTGATTATCCTTTCCTCTTGTCACACAGATTTTGCCTCATGTGGTATTGGATATTTTTTGGTTTGGGTCATACTTATGCTAAGAACCAGCCAGTTCTATGTGAAAGGATCTGTCTTCACAGACACACAGCAGCGTTCCACAGGTGTTAACATTGGTCCTCAAGTTTTGTTTGTTATATCACTGGCAAATCTTCAGCAACACTTTATTTAGTGTATATCCTAATAAGTTTCATTTTGTAATTTTTTTATGCTGTCCTAGTTCATGTGATGATATCATATAATTGGGGTGTAAAGGAGGAAGGCTTTCCGTGCCAGCAGAGAATGAAAAAGCTGCGGGATGAACTAATAGCAGATAATTATCGGGTATGGATGGATTTAGTGGATATGGGTAAGTGCTATATATTAGTCAAATGTGAGACATGTTTTAAGATTTTGTTTCCAAAAAGGGAAACATGTTTAAAGGATATTAATTTATCAGTGCACCAATCACCGCGGTTACATGGTATGAATTTATAATCTCCTAATGAGAAATTGCTGGTTACAGTCTGTCTCATGATTAGCATCATCCCATCGTTTTACTAGACCATCAATGTGGTCACAATACGGTATCTGTTCCTTAGCTTGCACTTCACAAGTTTTGTATCTTGCAATAAATATTAGATTGCCAAATAACACCCATCAATACAGACATTTACTGACACAATGCCTTTTGAAATGGTTGTGTCACCCATTTTGAGACACCATAGTAATACTAGTAATGATAATAATTGATACTTATTCATAACCACATGAATATACGCCATACATGAGACCCAATCAGATGTGTTTATTTGCCAAAATCAGAATGTGATGCACGCTTTAATACTGATAAACAGCAGTGGACCTCCGGCACTCCATGTAACATTATGGCCTCCTGTGACATGATATGGAATATGCACTACAATAACGTTGAGAGGAACAATTTGAGATACATTACAACATGATATAGGACCATTTTGTAGTTTTTGGCTCTATAATGACCTCCGACCCCTCAAGAGAAGCATAGGGTGCATATAGAAAAATTAAACTAATTCTAGTTTTATTATTTGAGGTGTAAGGATACCAACACATATTGGTTCGACTAATGTAGCAAAATAACACCCCAAACACAGCATCATATACCAAAGTAACAACTGACACTTTTCTATACAGATGGTAACATGGATGACAGAATGGCGGAAGCAGTTGAAAATGCATATGTAATTCTGATGTGTGTTTCAGAGAAGTACCAAACAAGTCCCAACTGCAAAAAAGGTAATGATGATGTACATGTAATCGAGTTATTAACAAAACCATAGGTATGCTCACTTTTAGTACACTTTTCATGGTATTTATATCCCAGGATTTATATCTGACACAAGGAGATATAAATGCCTGACAGTAATGCGCTCCACGAATTGGTCACAGAATAAGTATCGACAAAAGGGGGTTAGAACAGAAAATAAACAAAATCTTGCCAAGCAGATATGGAGTATGTCCGATGTTAGCTAAAATTGACGAAAGTGCCTGAAATTGCACAACATTACAAAACATTTAACAAAACTGCACAAAAATGATAACTGCCTAATCTTGTCATGTCAATTCTGAGCATGTTTACAGAACTTTTTTATACATTTTTGGACATTTCCTGTTTTCCCCCTGTGTCAGCCCATGATTCAAGTGTATTCCTGCCTTGCCTTCTATATCGGGAGCTCTTAGCAACATCTTGAGATCACCAAACAATATTTATTTTGAAAAGTTTGGTATTTCAGCAAAAGGTTCTTTGAATTGAAATGGTATAAATTGCAAGTTTTTCACTCCATGTCACTAATGAACCTGTAGACGGGGAGCTAACACCACTTTATTTGCACCCCTCCCGGATTAACCCAAACCTACTTTTTGGGTTAGATGGTTGATCCCAAACACATTCAAGATGTTCTCAAAATTAAAAAGTGTGGTAAATCAAAGGTCAACATGTGGGGTGTCAACTTTCAAAAACTTTCAACAAATTATGTTTAAACCATATTCCCCTATAAAGGATTTTAAAAAAAAGTATAGTTTATCTTAACTTGAGCTATAAGCAAAAAGTCATAGCCTATGGTAGGTGTTTTTTTTTTTTTTGCTTCACATGGGTCAGAAACGTAAGGTGGTACTACACCCTTGATAAATTTGAGACTATTTTTATCTCAATAATAACACACTGGTAACAAAAGTTATGTATATTATAGGGGCAAGGAATCCAGTTACTACACCGGAATTTCAGTGACTGAAGACACAAAGACAGTGGTACGTTATTTATGATAAGAAAAGAGGTACCACTAGAATGTACCTCATTTCTTAACATATATAATGAACCACTTGTCTTGAATCACTGAAATTTCAGTGCAGTAATTGGATTCCTTGCCCATATAATATACCTAACTTTTGTTTGCAGTGTGTAGTTATTTTTGAGCAAAATGCAAAATTAGTCACAAAATCTATCAGGGGGTGTAGTACCAATGTAGTACCAAGTGCTCCAATTTTGGCGAAAATAGACTCAAATTGTTTGTTATGCAAAATCAAGTCAAATAAGGAATGTTTCACCATCTAGGATGTTTCGTTACTAAGAAACATTGCAAACTGAGTGAGGATAAATAGGCTGCAATGTTATTGTTTAATTTGGCAGTAATGAAATGCTCTAGATAGTGCAAACTTTTCCTTATTTCACTTAAATTTACATGCCGAACGATTTGAGACCATCTTTCATTGAAATCAGAGCAAGTTTAGTTTCTGACCCCTGTGTGGCCAAACAAATTGACTTCTTTGCTTATAACTCAAGAACAGTACGTCGCAGATAAGTCAAACTATATCTTTTGCTGAGTCCTTAAGGTTGGTCTGAACCCTGGAATTATGAAAACTTTCGGGCCTCATAACTGCTAAATTATTAGTCTAAAGAATATAAAAGTATACATTTTAGAATGGAAATGACTTGATGAATTCATCTGTGAGGTCCAATTTGGGCCAAAATGTTCATTTTGGAGAAAATCCCAAAAAACGGGTTTTTTGGCCCAAATTTTTCGTGCAACGTAACAAAAAATTGTTTGGCCAAAATTTTTTTTTTATTAATTTTTAAAAACTAGATAAAAATATCTAGGGACCGTTTTTTCATTTTTTTGAATTTTGACCAACTTCACCAAAAATATTTGAAATTTGGGCGAAAATCAGGCTTTTTATGATTTTTTGAAAATTTTGCATTTTTGACCATTTTTGGTGCACATTTCTCAAAGTTGGTCAAAATTCAAAAAAATAAAAATACGGGTCCTAGATATTTTTATCTAGTTTTTAAAAATTAATAAAAAAACAATTTTGGCCAAACAATTTTTTTGTTACGTTGCACGAAAAAATTTGGGCCAAAAAACCCGTTTTTTAGGATTTTCTCCAAAAATGAACATTTTGGCCCAAATTGGACCTCACAGATGAATTTATCAAGTCATTTCCATTCTAAAAATGTATACTTTTATATTCTTTAGACTAATAATTTAGCAGTTATGAGGCCCGAAAGTTTTCATAATTCCAGGGTTCAGACCAACCTTAAGATGAGAGTAATACTTTGGTATGGTTAAAAAAATTGAGCAAGTTTGAAATTTGACCCCTCTGTTGACCCTTGATTCACCCCTATGTGCTTATGGCCACTTGTTAATTTTTGGGAAATCTTGAATCTAAGGAACCTGAAAGGTTGGGTTAGGTTAATCCTGGGGGCTGCAAAGACATTAGTGCTAGCTCCCCGTCTAGTGGTATTCATATAAAGTTTTGAACATTATTCTTTTGCACTTTTTATGACTCCCTCTACAATATGTTTTCTTAAATACAGAAGCTCAGTACGCATTCTTTTTAAAGAAACCCATAGTCATATTAAAATATGACCGTCACACGCCAACTGGCTGGCTGGGTTTGCAGATTAACAATCTGCTGTATTATGATGTGCAGACTGAGGAAGCTATGATGAAAAACCTACCAAAGATCAAAGAACAACTTGACAAAGGTACAGAATTGATATGAACAGTGACAATATTGTAATTTTGAACACTACACTGCATGTATCTGTAGTATGATTCAACCTTGAAGTAGAGGGTGGATTGATAATTTTGTTTAACACTCATCCTATATTAGGCATAGTTTGCAACAGTGTTTCTAAAAAGGGTGTTGTTGCAACCTATACTGTTATATTTGGTATAGCCATGGAGTCTCCTCTATATGGTGATACCACCACAAGAACACAAACTCCCCACATAATGTGGCTATGATGGAATAATGTGAGTGCATGTAACCTTGTGAAATTGGAAAATCACAGATATACATAAAGTAATAGGCCAATAAACATGTGATTTTCACAGACCTTTTACTATTTATGAAAGGGAAAGGACTATTTTAATTAAATATCAAGTTTTAAATTCCATATTTTCATTCATGCAAAAATAACCATTATGGGGCTTCCCCAACCCCTACACACAAAGTTTGATGGTTGGCATTACCCCAGGAATATGGAATTTAAAACCTGATATTTAATTAAAATAGTCCTTTCCCTTTCATAAATAGTAAAAGGCCGTATAAGAGTTATTCACACCTGACCCTGCCTCTCCTCCTTAGAACTAATAAATGAACTTGTAACCTATAAAGCAAATACTTTTTTTCCTTATTCATAAACAGATAAAGCACCAACAAAACAAGCTGATCATGATCCAGAAAACAAGAAAGGTAAGAATAAGATTGCACAAAACATGTACCACCAATAGCAAACACATCCCCCTGTACACACACGCCCCCCCCCCCACACCCTACACATTTCTGTTGCCAATGGGACTCTACCCTGGACTATAGGATACAAACAAGGAGTTCTTGGTTCTGATTATGCCTGCCTAACTGGAAACATTTTGCGATTTAGCCTATTTACACAGTTTTACATATTGTATGCTCTCATGGAAAAATTGAGTTAGCTTGAAATTCCCCTGGACAAGGAACTCACTGCTAATTTGTCTCGTTGTTACCCGTACGAAACTCGGGGAGCTGATCCTGGTTGCGATGGTTATTTGTGGAATGTCTAGGTGTGCGCTCTTGAAGCAGCAAAGTCCCTGAATTGTTGTTAAAATGGTTTATGGAATGATGTGGGCCGTAGTGGTCAGCGACAACCTGTAAAGTGTGCTGAGGCTTGTGGATCAACGTCTAGGCGTTGTGCCTGTGCGTAGCGCACTATAAATCACTGCGCTTTTTTTTTTTTTTTTTTTTTTACATATTGTAATGTTAATGACAGCTAGCTAGTGTTAAATGAAGACAATTTTATCTTGAATACGGCACTTACTTTTAAATTAATTTCTTTTGCACCTACTAATAGACTAGGAAAAGGTTGCGGGTTTAATTTATGTCCCCAGTTGCTAATGTGCTATGGCATTGAGGAAGATCGTAAACAAGCTGGCTATAGAGGGCAGGGCTACTGTTTACAAATCACAGGTTCATTGCATTATGGAATCTGCCTCTCTGAGCTGGATGAATTTAATGCTTCATCAACAAATTTAGGCCAGCTTGCTTAAAGCTACTGCTCTATCAAAACTCAACATCACCAGCTTGCCTCACTGACGATGGGTAGCAGCAGTTACAGTTCTGTATAAAATGCAGACCAGCCATTGCTCAGCAGATCTGTCAGCCTTGCTTCCCCCACCATATATAAGACGCCATGCAACCTGCTCCATGTGTGCCATTTCTTTATGGAATGGTCTTCCATACATTTTTTTTGGCCAACTGAGAATGAATTCAGTGCTTCAAGTGCTGAGCAAATGCACACCTTCTCACTACATTGTAAACCAGCCAGTTGATGTGTGCTATTGATAAGGTCTCAGTTGACAGGTTTCCCAGGATACCACAACCTCCCGTTATATTTTTATTTGCATTTTGATGTTATTCTCATGTACATAACCACTGTAATTCATGTGTATCCCCTTTGGCATTTTTTATCACCTGCCCATTTGTTTTTCTTTCATTCATTATCAAGCAGCTCTTGAGTTGCAGGTGAACCATTTGATTGGCCATGAGTTATCAAATTGATTTCATATATCATTCTGTTCACTGACGTTGTCAATGTCAGGTGGGCTATTGTCCACGATTGCGCTTTAAATACAAAAAAATACCATGCCCTGTGACTTGTGAATTCAAATGAATAATAACTTAATTTCCTAGAGACTATAATTATATAATCGGAGTTATACTTTATGCGGGCTGGCGAGAGAGAAAAGAAAAGAAAGTGAATATCTCAAAATACTAGCGGTCACCCGTCTTTCGCGGTCAGGGTCTTTCGCGGTTGGTAAATTTTGTATATTTTGTGTACATGAGGAGATTATCATTTAGAACTTAGAAGTATAACATTTAGTATCTTTTCCATATAAAATGGCTTGAAATTGCAATTAGATCATGATCGAAGCAAGTCATCTTGCCACCATATCATATCCACCGTGAGAAGTCTTGCCCCTGTGGGATGCTGGCGGCTCTGATATTTAAGATTTTTATGCATTTGTTTCTACAGTACTTTTTAGCCCATTTTGGACAAATTTGTTGTACCTTTTAGCTCATTTTTATCATTTTCATCCAAGTTTGTCCCCCACCTTGAAATGTACCTTGCTGCCCCCGCCTCCTGCAAAAGTCCTGGCTACATCACTGAGCAGATGAACACAATTTTATTCACATCCCTCTTGGCCCCCTGTGGCATGCTGGCTGATCTGATATTTTAGATTTCTATGCATTTGTTGTACTTTTTATTTGTTAGCCCATTTTGTATAAATTTGTCGTACTCTTTAGCCCATTTGTGACAATCCCCCCCATGAAATTTGCCTTGCCCCCCCCCCCCCCTCTCTCTCTCTCTCTCTCTGAAAAAGTCCTGGCTACACCACTGTGCAGCTGAAACAATTTTATTCACATTTCCATACACTCTATTTCATATAAAGTTATGATCATACATTATGCTGATAACATAGCACTACCACAAAGCAGATTCATGGTGTGGTTTGGCAACCCTGATTAATTTGTCCTTCAAAAGTTTCACTTACAAACTAATTCAATAAACAAATACTCTACTGTTGACTATAGGTTCTCCATAAAAACACAGAATACATGCTAATGTTGATAAATTAGTTGAATAAACAATAGATGTTAATTGAGTTTCTACTGTGTCATGTAATAGTTGAGACTACAGGCATACTTCTACTGTGTCATGTAATAGACTACAGGCATAATATCCTCACACCGATGACAGGATAGATGGCCTAATTCAGGCTATGTCAACATTAGTGTATTGTGTTGGCGTGAAAAGTTTTAGCATGCAGTGCGCTGCCAGTGCCTTTGAAACTAATTAACATAATTTGACACCCTTAACGTAAACAAAAACAAAATTGGACGTTTTATTGGGGTGCGGACAACTTTACTCTACGCAACGCAAAAATTTGTTTTCCGAAATAATGTAAAACGTAGAAGTTTTTAAACTCAGTAATTTATTATGGATGATGCGCAATCCACGCGGAAGAGGAGATCCTCATCAATGGGTATCAATGTATACTTACAGAGCCTGCGATTTGACTAAACAGGCGTACCGCGATACCGCACTACGCGGGCCACATGGTTTTGACTTTTTCGCCAGAACCAATACCAGTAGGCATACCCAAAATATTATTGCATGACTGTTTGTTTTAATTATGATTAATTATGATGAATTTTTTCCATAGTGAGAAAGGTTGCCCAATTGAGCGAATTTGTAATTTTATATCTACAGTGACTTTGAAAATGGTGACCTGTCTTAAAATAGCTCTAGCTCGAAGCTAAGCACTCGCACATCCTGTGTTCTCACCTGATTTTTTAATCGTTTAATTACAAACTATGCCTCAGTAGAACTAGGGTAGCTCAAAACTATGCATGTGAAAGTCATTAGAAAAGGTGTTAACACTGACCTTACCTCTTAATTATGTGTACTCCCATGGTGGTGAATTATAGGGGGAGGGCAAAGATTTTTTGGCAGGCCAAAAATTCTTAAATTGATTTGCACGAATTTGTTCCAGGAAAGTCATTTGGAAGCTAGTCATTATGACCTTTGAATGTTTGCCTGCATTGCTATATTACTGTGCTGGCCAACTCTCTACCTGGCAGAAATCAACCAGAATAGCCCTGTGAACTTGCAAATTGGTCCATAAAGACCACATTGTTCTGGTACTGAAACTGGGTCAAAGTTATAAATGATGTCTAATGTCGATATGCTAATGGTCTTTGACTAACAGTAGACTTAAAGGGTCTATGCCAACTCAATATACCTCACCAAGTTACTGCTGAGTAAAGCCACCTCCAGGATTTTCCGTCTCTTTCTGTCGTCTGCCTTTCTTAACGAAGTTGTTGTCTCCATGAAAGTGGTGATGCCATTTCTATATCCTCCCCAAGTAATTTTTTGTGCCAGATTTTATGGCATCCCCCCTACCATGACCATCACCACCAAAGTATTTCTGAACACTCCCTAAAGATGAAGATTTATTTATTAATTATATGATCTTCTTTTATACCCCTGGCTTTGTAAAAGCAGAGGCATGATTATCTGATACTGCAGTCTAGCCATACGATTGTGTGTCCACCCGTGCATCTGCGAATTTGTCTTTGCACATGCAATAGGTACTCCTACGCCAAAATGCCCAGTCCCATTTTGATATTAAATTGGATCAATATGGAGCCCATATTTATTGGATTTATTATTATTTATTTATTGGAAGAGACGTATTGAGCTTATCCCTGATAAACTCATATCCAGCTTTCTTTAAGGCTCTCCTTGTCTGGTGACAACACTTTCTGTCCAGCATTTTCTGTAAGTCACTGTCTTTTTTGGTCTTCTTTACCTAGTTATAAAGCCTCTTGTTTGTTTTGTTGTTTTGTTGTGTTTTTCTTGTCAGACTTCTCAAGGTCCAATTGAACCAGGGTAATTGTCTTATGTTATTACTCCTCTTGGTAGGAATGTGATCTTGCATTATTCTTTTTAATTCTCTTTACAGATAATCCCACTTTTCTTGCACCGAATCTCCTGCCTTTCCATTTTTATACTTCTATTTTAAACCAAGGAGCTCTTGTCTGATTTTCTCTTGATCAACTTTCCTCTGGTTGGTTTATCTACAACCTGTTCAAGACTATTTTCTTGTATAATGCCACGGAGCTTTTCAGCTGTTCCCTTTGAATAGGTGTGATTTGCAGTGATATTTGGACCTTCCCAGCATATGTTTGGCTGAAGTCCCATGTTATGATAATGTCACTGATTTTGGTCTTCATGTTGATTTTCTGAAGCAAGTCCTCGATCTTGAGTTTGTCTACTGTCACTTTGTCACTGTGATATATTTTTACACGGTACCTCTAATTTAAGTACCTTGCAATGTCTAGTTGGCACCATCAAATTTCACCTGATCCCTCCAACACCCTCTTCTGCTGATATTCTGATCACTTTGGTAACCTTCTGGTGTTATCTGGTGTTTGAAGTCGGTATGATTTCTTATTTTTGATACTCTGGTAATTAATTTATATTAATATAAGCTGTTTCTAAAAGATGTCTTCATTTTTTGTGTTTCATTTCACTTTCTGATACTGTTGCTGTACTGTCCAAATCTGACAGTGAAAAGTTAGTAATCACATGCTGGGCACATCCACTGTATATCCTGTTCTAGCACAATCCTGTTGTAATCTTCCACACTCACATCACCACAGTGAGCACTTCTCACATTCAAGAGTCTTCTGTCAATTCAACACTAGGTTCACACACATGGTGCATGGTGCTGTGCAATCTACACAATACCATTTCACATTGTTATCTGTCATCTGTCGATAGTGAAATGCCTACACACTTAATATGCTGCCATTGAATTTCGGTTCTTGCCAACCTCCTCTCACATACTCCACAAAACTAGGTACTATACCTGCTCTGTTCCACCGTAATGCTTATTCTGGGTTTCCAAATGGTGCTGATAAACTTCACTATGCATACGTCACAAATTTTAAAAACATCTAGTTCTCCATCTAAAACTGCTCTCTACGAATTTGTGTGAGATGTAAATACTGTAATACACTGATGATCCTGTTATGCAAGGGTCGATCTCTTTTCAGTAATTTCTGCACTGTGATTTCCACAAAATAATAGAGGTTATCCGTGTTCTATAGATATCCTATCAGCGACTGCTATACCTTGCTTAGGATTTTCAAAAGTACCTGCACGTGCAACCATGGCTGTTTCAAAATGAGGAATAGTACGGAAACCAGCGTCTTTTGTTAGAAGTCACACATGAGTAACGTGGATAACCTCTATTGTTTTGATAATATGCTAGTACTTGTTACACAATAAACTACTGGATCCACTACGTACCCACACTTCTATGCCTCCTATGTTCATGTAGGATGGAAATATCACTACACTGTAAAGCTGCTGGTGTCTGTGGGTAATGTTAATTCAATGCATTGAAATCGAATTGAATTGAAATGAATTTTGGGCGATTTTCACTTCAATGCATTGGAATTGAATTGGAATCGAAATGAGTGGGCTTGGGCATGAATTGAATTGGATTGGAATTGAAATCATGGTGAGCAATGAAGAATTGAATTGGATTGGAATTGAAATCATGTTGAGTGATGAAGAATGAAGTGGAATTGAAATGAAATTCAGCTTTGAATTCAATTCAGCATTTCAATTCACAAGCAGATGTCTGTGATTCCAGATCATTCCACTTGTAAAAAGTACCCTTCACCCGTTCTGAATTCGGATACACTTCCAGATCTATTCACACAAGAAACACATATTAATAATTTAGCATCAATTGTGTTACAAAACATATTGCAACTAAGTATTCTGGAAAGCTTTCATTTAAAAATGATAGCATAAAATACACATATAATTGAAGAAAATTAAAGGTCCGTAACCCGATCGACAGCATCATCCCCCCGATATTATTCATTGTTGATGAGGTTTTGGTATCACATAATAGATACTATTTTTCTCATTACTATCCTGAAATTTTACGCCCCAAGTCGATGTATTTCCGGAGAAATCATGAAAAACATCGGCCTTTACAGGCTACCAATTTCTAAGTACTAAAAGTACTTCGGATTTCTGGGTAGGGAATTATGAATGAATAATCAGTTTCCTCAACAGCTACTTTTGTTTCGCGTCATTCAAAAAGAGCGAACCACACTAACTGCTGAGGAGACTCCCCGGGAGACTCCAGCTTTACGGCGGTAGTATAATAGCTCCAAAAATTCCGTCATGGACGAAGCGGGCTAAATAGCTCAATTGGTTAGCGCGTAAGGTTTTACCCATGAGGTTCCCGGTTCAATACCCGGTAACAGTTCTCTTTTTCCTCTCCATTTTTTTTTTTTTACATTCATTTGAAATGTACATATTGCAAGAGGAAATATATTTTGTTTCCTTTTTTTCTGAAATGGTACGAAAAAGAGTTAAAAACAAAATCCGTTCAATACGTGCATTTGCAGCATTGTCGTCAGGTCTGTTTTGTTTTCGTCGATAATGGCATGGCTATTGCCATCATTTATACACAAAAATATATCATGAACGATATAAAGACAAAACTTGTTGTGGTTCGGGTTAGTGATAATATAATTATTAAAACTAGTGTCACAACTTAGCATTTGCTTAGTATCGGAACGTGACTAGTGGAGCTTGATTGTCATGTCAGTGCACCACGCACGCACGGCACATGACGAAGGGAATTACGGCACATGTTGTTGTTGCTTGCCTGCCCAGAATGCAATTCACACATACCAAGGTATTGGACTGCGAATTTTGCTATTTATTCACATTTACGCTGAAAATGCTCTGTTTTTTCACGAAGCAGCATAAAGGGGACGATATTTGATATTATTATGTAGTTTTAAAGACAATCCATATCCAAAACCAATAGGGTTACCCCCTTTAATGTATGATATCATTTCTCATACAC
The DNA here is from genome assembly GCF_039555335.1 of Amphiura filiformis. NCBI lineage: Eukaryota > Metazoa > Echinodermata > Ophiuroidea > Amphilepidida > Amphiuridae > Amphiura > Amphiura filiformis. The sequence continues at coordinate 384,335 of NC_092640.1, forward strand.
AGGTATAGTTAAACTTTTTGAGACGTTTTTGGAGTTCTTCTTAATTTTTCTTTAGAAGAATATCTACTGTCTGTCTTGTCATATGGAAAAATTATAGGTTCTTTATGTGTGTTCATAAAGACACTAATATCTTCTAATATGATGCAAATTGATTCTTAGCATTTCCAATGTTTTAATTTGCTTGATATGATCGATAATGTGAGTATGAGATCCCCCCCCACTTGCCAAGGATCTCAAACTTTTGGCACTAATCATAAAGCCCCTATTTTTCTCAAGCTCCTAATTGTTATGCTCAAAAGTCATTGTACATTTGAACAAATTGTGAGAAAACTATTGATGAAAATGCTTATATCTTTGACAACTTTTTTCACACTTTTTCAAAAGTACAAGGATTTTGGGTGTAAAATCTTAGGAGGAGCAGTAGACAAGTAGGGGCTATCTAATAGTATCAAAATCTTGATTTTTGACATCTTTGAGGTCAGTGTGGGGGCAGGGTCCCATTATCGATCGTACCACACACCTTAAGTTTAGAAAATAATGTGCATGGTGGACAAGAAGTTAAGACAAATATTAGGAAGTCAGTCACCTAAGAATTAAGAAGTTCCAAAGTTTCATAAAATAGGACCCCGAGGTCAAGGATCACTCGCATTGTTTGAATGTGAAAAGTGAGTTAACATAACAATAAAGTATCTTCTGTTGAAATGCTTTTGTGACAAGTAGTGTACTTGATTTTGACTTTGTGTTGCTGACTCAAGTGTTATAAAATTGGTAGTAAAATTTAAAACATGCACTGCAAAAAGAGTGTCTAGATATTAAACACCATTCTAGACACCATATTGTCCTCGATTTGTATTAAAACATGTCTAAATGCTAAACATGTTTAGTAATTTGATGCCTTGTGTTTAGATATTAAACACATGTTTTGAAGTTTGACATTTGTGTTTTTACAGTGTAACACAAACTTCAACTCTATTGGAATTGAATTTGAATTGAAATGAATGCTCAGAATTGAATTGAAATTGATTAGCTGTTAATTTCACTGCATTGGATTGGAATTGAAATGAAATGATTTTGAATTGAAAAATTGAATTGGAATCGAATTGAATTAATTCTAAAGCAAGGTCGATTGAATTGGAATTGATCGAATAGCAAGACTCTAGGTGTAGAAAGAATTGAATTTGAATAGAATTGAAATCAATTTTCTGGAGTGAAATAACAATAGTCCTGTCACCTGAGGATCCTTGCACTAGTTCTACTGCACACTTTTATGAATCAATTCCACTGTAATTTTTCACAAAACAATCATGACAATTGCACAAATTTAGCAAGGTGCTACACAAACTCCCTATTCCAGAAAAATACAGAACTAATTTTTTATCTAAAAAGATATCCTGTTTTGCCAAATGAAACATAGCTAAATCCTAATCCTTTAGTTAGCTCTAACTGGCGAATTTTAATAGTTTTGCAATTTGAGGGAAAATTGGCAAAAATGTGTAATTTTGCATGATACCGTATTGCAGTCACAGACTTGGCACAAGTCTAAGCATACAAACTTTGTAGTATAGGTCATGAGTTTGCTCAAAAAAATCATTTTTTATGTTGATTTTGATTTTGATAATTAGTTATAAAATATATAAGGACATGTGTTTTCCAAAAATTGTAATTCATAGCCTGAAATTAGTCTTAGTACAAGTCTTTGGGCTTGATTGTCAAACCATTTCTTCGTCTCCTATGTTCCTGTAGGATGAAAGTTTCACAGCATTATAACTGCGGATGTCTTGTCTTCTGTCAATACCTATATTTGTACTACTTCTACAAAATACTTTGACTGTACACTTCATGCATAAATTGCATATGAATTCCACAATAATTTCAACCTCAATCTACACTCATCCAAAATCACCATCTGCTGCTCCTCCCTTCTGCAGAATCTGGAATTTGCAAATGTCTTTTAGATGTAGCATTGCAAAGTCAATGAGTAATTGCCTAATCAAGTTTAGAGATGAGATAATAAGAGCTTGAACAACTGCTTGTTTACAAGTATCCAAGCCTATATAATGAGATGTAATATGGAGATGTAAGTTGGAGCTTGAGAGAGTTGAGACATGGTTGGACATGGTCATTTCAGCCTCAAAGGTAGCACCGATGTTGCGGATAGCAGAGGCTTTTTAATGGTTACATCCCCAATTGTTAAAGTGATGTCCGAGAGCAAATTTGTATTTTGTTTTGAGATATCAACAAGGAATTCTGTTTTCTGTTTGTTTAGTAGTAGTGTACTTGATGTCATCTACAACCATGGTCAAAATGTGTTGGAACACTTACACTATAGTCAGTTATTTTTAACGTGAGGTTTCTTTGGTATCAAGACTAAACATTTTCTTAACATCCCAACCCTCCTCCTTCCCCACCAATCAATGTTGGGTGCCACTTGGTGCGCATAACCAAAAAAGTAGGATTCATTGATTGGGGGAGTGGGGGCTTATTTACATCACCCTATCAAAACTGTCCCAAGTCTTATGGCCACCATTGTAGCTGCTGAGTTCTTTAATGCATTCCTGCTGAAATGTCACCTGGGATCTTAGGGTAGAATTTTATGTACAATTATATCAAGACCCTCCTCTACCTGGCAGATATCCTAAAAAAACATTTCCATCAATTGCTGGGCAAATATATTTTAGACATCTTGGAAAATCAGTTTTAAAAGCTGATGGCCCAAATGGTATTTCTCCTAAAGTGCTTATAATGCAGCCTTATAAATAAAGTATCAGCAGTCCAATGTAACATTTAAAATTTTGTAAATTAAGTTCGGGTCTTTTTTTTTGGATAAAAGTGTAAAGATGATGTACCAAATGGATTGGACCTTCATTTTACACAATTTTCCAACTTCTGAGGGGGAACATTGTCCCTCGACACCCCTTGCGTATGGATAAACAAACGGTCGTTTTCGCTTCTGTTTTTTTTTATTTTAATAATTAGGCCTACAATAATCGTGAATAATGGTCCATGAATGGCTTCATCAACTGGGCTTTCATTATCACACATAAAATAAATTGTACACAATAACAGTGTCAAAATGGTCCACTAAATGGCTTCAAGTGGGCCTTCCAACTTCTCAGGGGAAGTATCCCCCTCAGACACCACCTGCGTATGCATAGAGATGTTGCCCTTTTCACTTCTGGTTTGGACATCCAGCACTTTATGTTTAAAGCAACAATTTATACATAGGGAAAACTTGTCCACGCCGTCATTTCACAAATATTCGGTTTTTTCAATCTAAAATTTTACACAATAATAGTGCTAAAAATGGTCCATCAACATGATCAAAGGGCTTCAATAAGGTCTTTATTTTGCAAAGTTACTCAATTCTGAGGAGGGCACATCCCACCTCAAGCACCATCCTGTGTTGCAAAAGCACGATGTGATGCCCGCTTCGCTGCCATTTTTTTACATTTTTGAAATAGTTCTCAAATTGCCCCCTTCTGACTGCTCTAGATCTGCTAGTAGCTTAAGAAATGTGCCATCCAATAATTATGTCTCATATATGCTAAGGGTGAATTGCTCAAGGTTTGGCTCTGTCCTAACATGGTAACAGTGATTAACCAACCTGACAAGCAGCAGGTTGAGACATATAGACCTATTTCTCTCTGTGTGATAATAGAGAGCGATGTTTTTAGGATCACATTGCCCCTAATTAAGGAAAACCTATACCATCTCCATGAAGGGGAATTTCACACTCACATATTTTTGTGTTTCATGATAATATGCAGCTCACAATTGGACAGAGTTGGGCAAGACCATATAATTTACCTAGATTTCTCCAAAAGTTTTCGATATTGTTTGTCTCTCATTACTTATTAACAAATTGCAATCATTTAATATCAACTCTAACCTCCTTAATTGGTGTACTCTGACTGTACTCTGATTGGCTTCCAGAGGTTTCCGGAGTACCCCAAGGCTTAGTTTGAGCCTCATGTTATTTTTTCTTTTTATTAACGACTTGCCCAACATTCTGCCATTGCCTTATTTGCTGATGATTGTCAAAACATGGGACTTCAACAGTCAGAATTAATAGGTAAATTTTCACGGGAAAATTTTCTGGACACGTGACACCCATGGGCGCAGACATATTAGCATTATGGAATGTGACCCTGAGCACAGCGGGTGTTCTTCCAATGTATTTGAATAGGAAGAATTCCTTCTTTGATGCAAAATAAGTTACTTGTCGCAAGTTAATAATATTATGGTAAGAGTTTCCGTAGATAAATATTTTTTCCGTAGATAGATATTTTTGAAATTACGTTTTGATGATATTGTGAAGAAATTAAGAGAACATAATATTTAATAAATTTGCAATGCACAAATTTCTATCAAAATTGCGGTCAAAAATACTATTCCAATTCAAAATTACTAAGACTTGAATAGCGAGGTCACTGCCGGGGGTCAGAGATCAGGCTCGAGGTTACACTCACATTGATACGCATTGGTCACGTGTCCAGAAAATTTTCCCGTGAAAATTTACCTATTAATCTTGACTGTTCAATTGTTATCCTTCCAAGTCCCAAATCATCCACCATGTCTCGGTCTAGGAAGAGTATTAAGTTATCGTACAATGTGACAGCCATCATTACAAAGTGATCCTGGAGAAAACCAAGAGTTATATATTACAATAGAGTTGTGAGCATCACATGCCTTTGGTGAATAGGCCTATTATTAGAATGTTTGAATCTCGCGCGTATTGGTATATACAACAGGAAATGAGATAAAAATTAACAAATGAACAAAATCCATGTTCTACCCCCCCCCCCCTGCAAGTTTTGAGCATTCTAGAAAATAGATTCTGGTGAAGGAATTTGTGGAAAAATATCTGCTTAGTAGACCTATAATATTCATGTTGCAAGTCAACCCCCCCCCCCTCTGGCTTTAAGTAGAAATTTTGAAAATTAGTACATTTGTTTAATTTTTCAGCCAATATGCGTTTAAGATAAGTTTCTTTGATGCTATCAGTAGGAAATCATATTGGAAAAAGCCAACGAGTTAAAGTCATTCACCCGCCCTGCCCCCCTAAAAATTGCTTTTAAAAATAGAAAATCACACCAGAAAAAATTAAAATCGTGTCAGACACTGTCTGATATCGTTTCAAGTCACAAGGAGGCAAATCACTTCCAACAGACCGGAATTGCAACGTCACTATAGGTCTCTAACACCCTAAAAATGAGCATAATATGCGTGCATTTCCAGACAAATATTTGTATTACATCATTTTAGGGTAATATATAAAAGTTGAACAATCCTAAGGCAGTCGGACATGATATATCGTGCATAAACTTGGCGCATTGTTTTCAAGAAATGTTATTTTATACGCCTCGTAGCGGCGTCTTGTTCCATACACCCCGCCCCTCCCCCTTTAAAAAAAGGGGGACTTTTTAACTTGCCTTTGTTTTGTATTTTGTTTGCTAATATGGATTTAGTTTGATTTCTGTTGTTAATCATGCAAATAAAATTAGTTTTATAAACAATTTTGACTTCTTGTTCATTAAGTTTGTCTTTTTACCTCAAATATATAACTTAATCGGTTAGCGCGCTGTACCGTAATTTTTATATCACGCGTATATTGCATGCGTCACTTAATCTAGGTTCAAACCCCACCCAAGCCTTCTCTCAGGTATTTTTTTTTCTTCTTCTTCTTTTCTACATTTTCTCAGTTGTGTTTTTGAATCATATTGAACTGGTCGAAAACCCGTATTTCATACAAATTTGTTTTTTTCTTGATTTAATTGGAGAATACTGCCAACTGATTCCTCTGTGGGGGGGGGGGGGTCAGATTATGCAATTATAGAAACTATATGCATGCTAGATAAGGCTGGTTTAGCTGAGTGCCATTAGATCTCTACCCACGAACTTCTACTGAAAATAACAATAACTTTATGTCCCCTTAAAAATTAAAAAATTTCCTTGAAAATACTGATTTGGACGTTATAAAATAGATCTTTTGGTGTTAAGATCGGATCTTTTCTTGCTTGGGTGGGATCGAGTACATGGGACTCCACCCCCCCCCCCCCCCCACCATTCAATAACCACCACCAAATTATTTTTTTTTTTGCTGAATAGGCCTATACTTACTTTAACGTTTTCAGCTGGAAGTCATTTGGTGACATGCCTTTGCCGAATTTGTCTGATAATATCTCCTATTGAACATGCTTGGGGTTCAAAGCAAATAAGCTAATCTATGTCTTTATGCTGCGAGAACTGCTAGGTGCTCGCTCATTAGATATAATTAATTCAAGGTTTTTTCCAATATGCCTTTCTAATGATAGGGATTTACAAACCACTGCACGCTGTATTCATTTTAAATGTATTGTTCATTGATTGATTGATGATTGATAACATATTTATAATTATTATTTTTATGTATTTGTCATTTATTTATTTGTATTTATTTATCTATTTATTTATTTATTTATTCAGGTTTGATCAATGGTATTGCTAAGGAACTGAGAAAGCACTACATGGGTCACATTTGCAAGAAGCGAGTATATCCGTGGGACCAGACAGGCAAGTGGATGGACTTTGACAAGATCTACGTACCTGTAACCATAGATCGCGATGTCGGGCCGGAAACTAAACCAATAAAAGAAAGCCTCGAATCATATGAAGAACTGTTCAAGATAGAAGAAGATGAAGTGAGTAGACGTTTTCTCCTTGTAGGAGATCCTGGGCAAGGCAAATCATCATTTTGTGCCAAGGTTGCTCATGATTGGTGTGTGGGGACAACACTTAATAACATCCGGCTGCTTTTTATTATTGATCTGGCGAAAGTTAATAAGGACACTGATGTTGAAGATGCAATTTGCAAGAACCTGCTTTCCAACATGGATATTCAGCCTTCAAAACTTAACGAGGTCATTCAGCACCTAAAACAGTCGGTATTTTTCATTTTTGATGGACTTGATGAAGCACCGAAACTTTGGTCAAATGAGGATGTGAATCAAGCCACGGTTGGTAATAATAGAGTGACAGATGTAATAAAGGATCAGAAATTGAAAGACTGTCGAGTGCTAGTAACAACGAGACCATGGGGAGAAGAACAAATGAGGAATATTCCTGGGTACAAACGCTTAGAACTGAAGAAGATGACCAGGGAAAACGTAAAAAAGTACATAAAGAAGTTTTTCGGTCAAGAAAGAAAAGCGCTAGGAGATCAATTGCTGGAGGTCATAGATGGGAACAAGTTGACTTTGGACACAAGTACTCCTTTAATAGTACTTCTTATGCTGTTTTACTGGTCTGAGACAGACGGACGCGAAGAAATTCCTGACCAATTACGAACACTGTATGACAAGATTATAGACATTATGTACAAGAAGCAGCAGGGGATGCTTGCAAAGGTAGGTGTATCTTCATTATTTTTTTTCTAATTTTGTTACTTCTGCAAATGTCCAGTGATACCAAAATATGTATCAACATGCTCCACATGGCATCATATTCATAACATGAGTGTGCCCTCACAGAATTGAGAAATTGGTTTTTATTTTTGCGCTTTGTTTGCTCGTTTTTCATTATTATGTTTTGATGAATCCAAGTGTGTGAAAATATTGGATCCAAAACATAATAATGATAAAATTGGATGCTTTACGCTCAATATTTATTGGTCTCGCTATGAGCTTTAAAATATTGGACTTTTAAAACTCATGGCTCGACCAAAAAATATGGGCTCAATCAATCCAATTTTATATCAAAGTAGTGGTATGTAAATTGGATCTATGGGTCCTCTCAGTCTACGGTTCACAGCCGGCTCTCTTGGCATGGTGTGTTGAAATGATCAAACTTTATTTTGTAATTGTGTAAGCTTAAAACTTTCAAAGCTTGTTATTGTGTCGGTTGGATAAGCAGCACAGAGCTAAATCTCCATTGGACATGGTTGGTTTAAATCACATTTAAACAAATAAAAATCAGGGATTTAAATTATTTTTTAATTAATAATGGACTGACAATTCGAACCTGTTTTGGTTAATCATCTGCTTCAAGTTCTTTTATGACATCAAACAATAAGTGCTGCTATGTATATGTCTTTAACAGGGTGATTCAAAATGAAGTAAACTCATGTTTGTGTTGCTTTTGTACACAGTTTACATGTAGAAGGAATCTAATATAAATAAAAATATCATTGAAAAGAGCAGATTCTGAATGTTTGTATGGTTACCTTCTTGTATAACCATGATAACTCTTATAACTCATGTAAGTCATAGTCTTCCGATGTTCCGATTAAAACTTGCTTGGGAAATATTGCAAAAGGGGTTGCATCTGGAGCTGCGGATCTTTGGGTCTATTTGCAACGCATGCCTAACTCTAGCAATGTTTACTTGTGATCTAGCAGTTTGCGGTCTTCAAGACCCTAAAGCTTCAGAATGTCAGATCATTAGAATCACATTATTTGAAGCTTGCCTATACATTCATATTGCTTACTTATATGTATTTGATATCCAATTAGCTATGGGTAACTGAAGACGAAAGAGACGATTAACTTCACGCGGACTCCTAGTTTCATGAAACTTTGTCGCCATAATTGAAGTGCCATATTGTACTTGCCTTGTTCTTTGTGTGCAGTGTATTGGTGAAATTGAAAAATTAAAAAAGAACTCTTGGGGCCCGTCTTTAGGGCATAATGTAGCCCGCTAGGTATTTATTGATTGAAACCACTCCTGCCACACAACTTTATTTTGCATTTGAATATCGCGTTATACCAGTCAACACACTGCCATATCATGATCATGACTACATGCTTGGGAAGAGAAACTGACGTGTGCAGCCACAAAAATGGGTGGTTTTATTCAAATGAGTACAACAATTCTTTTTTTTTAAATTTAGACGTTCAGTACTTGCAATGCTCTTTCCAATGGCATTTTCATTTACAGCGGATTCCTGCTAGAGCTCGTACAAATGCGCCACAAACATGAGTTTACTTCATTTTGAATCGCCCTGTATACCTGTTGGGATTGAGACATTTGAAATTACCTCATTCGATTTACCTTTAATTTTCTCACATTTTGTTAAAGATTTTACATTTTGCATAATCCAAATTAAATATTAAAAAAAAATGCAACCCTGAATCAGCTCTGCAACAGACAATTTTTGCTGCTATAGGTGACAAAAACAAAATGAAAAACAGTGGATTGATTTTAACTATGTTTTGAGAGAAAACAAATTAAGACAATTTTCCAAATATGCTTGCAAATATCTTCAAATTTTTGTGCTGATTTTTCAAGCTTGTTTGATTTTATAGGGTCAAACAGCATGTGCAGAAGAAAAATTTAGGGTGAAAATTCCCTTCGACCAGTAGATCTTGTTTGTTTTTGTGTCGCCTTAGGGTAGGGAACAACCCAAAAGATTAATGGCAACATGTGAACGATACTATTTTCGCTTCTAGGCTAACCCTCACTCCATCCCTCCTTTTCAGAAATTTAATCATCAATGTTGAAAATTATTTTATTCTGGCCAATGTTTTCTTTCAAAACAATCAATATTTTAATCACCTCTCAATGAAACCATGTAGTTTTGTTTATAGGACATTGATCTTCATGGTTGTTCCGTTATTGACATGTTAAAGGGGCTTTCGTGATCCGTAGCCTCAATCACCACTTTTTTTTTTGAAGTTGAAAATTCTTATACATCTGGAAGCCTCGCTAAATAATGTTCGTGTGAAAATTAGAGCACAATCATGCATTACTCAAAACGCAAAATCGGAATCAACTGACATTTTGGGAATTTTCTATTACCTGAAAAAGAAGATGCTAGAATCACAAAATACTCCTTCAATGTACATTGGATTATCATTATTAACATTTTGGTTTTCATCAAATAATGATGCAAATCCATAATGTTGAATACTGGGTTTCTTTGAACCGAAATTCTCTCCCACAAGCTAATCATGTTTATTGACAAGCCTGCTACTTCAAAATGCAGCGTTGGATCATAAATGGCCTCAATTTGTAGTTTATAATCGTTCACATTATTTATCTACAAATTAGGAGCATCCTATGTTGCATTGTTATGTGGCAGTCCTGTCCTTAATCACTGAAAACTGACAGGTACTAATCATTTTGATACACCCTGTATTGCAAGAACAATACAGCTGGAGGTTAATCCATCTCCTTTGTTAAAAGTTATACAATACACATATTAGTGGGTTAGATAGATAGATTCAATTCAATTCAAAAAACATACTATACACCAGAACAGAATAAATGCATTAAAATACATCACACAACATATTTATAAAACAACATACCGTATTTCGTCAAATAGTCGCCCCCCCCCCCCTCAGATAAACACCCCCACCAGTTTTTTCAACCAAGATGTTTCAAAAATGCCGATATTTCCATGCTATCTTGTGTAGTAAGCTTACCAAGTTCCCCACATGGTCGATAATACCGTCACTTTTTGGCGAAAATCTGGATTGGAAACCCGGAAGTTAACCAGAAGTCAGTTCATAGTTCGTCATTTTTAGCGTGAGTTTTAAGTTTACCTAATGATTTTAACAGGAATTATCGTTCTAAAATTGACCTTGAATAAACGCCCCCCTTTGGGAAAATGTAACGCCCCCCTTTGGGAAAATGTAACGCCCCGGGGGCATTTATTTGACGAAATACGGTACAATGCCAAGGATAGCCCAAGAAAGCCCTAAAAAGCTTGGGAAGGAATTTTGGTACAAATTGACTTTTGAATGATAAGCCCAGGATCCACAATCACTTGAAGGCAGATTGCAGTGTATGTCCTGGACCAGGTTCCTGGGTAATTAAATTGTGGGATAGGCTTTTACGACGGGAATTCATAACAATTAGTGGATTTTTAGCGGGTTCGCCATCGGACAAGTTCTACTTGTCCGTAGCAGGACAGATTTAAGCGGTGGCCCGGGGCCAGTGGATTTTGCGTCGGGCCAGTAAACTTCCAACAATGCTGGCCCGGCGGGCCACTAGATTTTTGAGCCTGATATAACACATTTGAGACAAGATATAATCAGTGATGGCCATATTTACACAGTTTCTGCTCCATCTGTCATCTGTAATTTATATCTTTATTTAATGATTTTTCGTATTCTTATTCTTGTGCTGCTAGCAAGTTGGAAATATACGGCTAATTTTTTCTTCGATAGTAGGCCTACATACTACTTCCAATCTCTTGCGTGCTCTATCTTATGATGATAGCGATACCGCAAAAAACACATATTTGAACCTTTGTGAACTTTTGGAACTAAAAAGGCAGGACTACTGACTGAATTTGTGTAAGTGACTGTAGACACTCTCTACATTGAGTACATTCAGTACAAAACAAATTAAAATGTTAAGGTTTGCTTGACTTTAAAGGGCTCGGATAGCAAAGTTTCCACATATTTTTTGTGGGAGAGCACATCAGACATATCGAATTGCATTTTGAAAACGAGGATGTCCTGATGATATCATAAAATTTTGATTTTTTGAAATTCGCGATATAGGCCTACACATTTCATGACAAATGATTAAAAATTCATATAGGCCTAGATTTTCCCAAAAACACCAAAAACAGAGGTGGGCCAGTAAATTTTTTGCAGGGCCACTAGATTTGCCATTTCACTGGCCCGGAGGGCCAGTAGAAAACTGAAACCTAAGTCTGTCCCTGGTCCGACGGCGAACCCGCTAAAAAACCCACTAATTCCTGGGTAATGTTATGACATGAAAAACTGTTAAGCTCACGTCAGACGGTCAATCTTTTCCAACATACAGCCTGTCTCAAAAACAATTGTGCAAGTGAAAAGCGCCCTCTTTTGCAATTAGAAAATACCGTTGTGACATGATGCTTACATCAACGTCAAGGGCACAGTCTTACCTCTCAAATACCGTTTGTTCTGTTCAATTTGCTCTTTTTAATCTCGAGATATGTTTAGTTAACAACGAAAGGGTAAAATCACAATTGTGCCACTTTTACTAGGAATAGGGCTGTACATGTAAATCAATGATAGCTGATGTTGATGCATCTAATGCACTCCCCCCTTCGGGGCTCGTGCATTTACGCATCAACACCAGTGCGCGTGCATTAGTTTGTCTAATGTCATTAATTTGTCTAATTTCATTAATTTGTCAAATTTCATGAACCTATAAGTGTGCAATATTTGAATGAGAAAGAGAACAGTATTGACCATGGTAAAATCATTGACATGCACATGTATTTAATTTTACAGCAGAATGTGAAATATTTATTTATCGTTTAATTTGTCACACCTTTACCAAAAACAAATTTGTATTGTTGTGTAATATGCATTCTTTTGATTTCACGAAGGAACTCTTGATAAACTTGATGCTACAATGTATCATTGATTTACATGTACAGTCCTCTTCCCAAGTAAAAGTGGCACAATTGTGATTTTACCCTTTCGTTGTTAAGTGGGCATATCTCGAGATTAAAACAAGCAAATTGAACAGACTAAACGGCATTCGAGAGCTAAGACTATGCCCTTGACGTTGATGTAAGCATTATGTCACAACGGTATTTTCTAATTGCCAAAGAGGGCGCTTTTCACTTGCACAATTTTTTTTGAGACAGGCTGTACTTCCATAGGGAATGGAAATGATGAATTGCCTTCACCTGGTTCATAGCAGTTTGAAGACAATTGACCATGCTAATACACAAGCGTACAATGCTACTCTACACGTCCATATTAGTGATTACAACAGCTTACGACGCACAGCCACGCAAAGAGTATGTTCCACGATGTACACAAATTAAATAATTTTTCTATAGTATCATCATATCTAGAGGTAAAATCTTAAACACTACCTGTGACTTAATTGACTTCTATCGAGAGGAGGAGGTTCTTTCTTTGGAACTTACAAAGTGAGGATCATAAGCATTCAGCAGCTCTTATAACCGGATTGGTTGAGAGTAGTGCATTTCTTTACTAATTTAGGCCTATATGTATAATGTTTACTTTAATGGTATAGCATTTTATGCTGATTAGCCTTGCACATAAACCGGGACGTAAACATCTGTATGAAAAACAATGTGTAGGCCTACTGATATATGGTATACTTTAGTAGCTTGATTTGTACTAAAACAGAAATGAAACTGTAAACTATGAAGCTTGTTAGAATGTTTTATTTTAACATGTTTATTTTTTAATCTAATAGGCCTATAATATTAATTTAATTTTACAAAACATCAAATAAAAGCAAAACCAACAGTATCAGTATAAGACATAAAACAACATGTTAACTATTGAGATTGTCCCTTTCTTTATACAGATGAGGCCCTGATAATACCACAATAGTTCAAAAACATTTGATGTAAATATTTGATAGTGTGACTGGGTTTGGTTGGGATCATCAAATATCTGTCAAATCAAAATTTGAAGCCAAATTTGATGTAAAGATTGACCATCTGACGTGGGCTTTAGGCCAGTAGCGTAGCCAGCGGGGGGGCAGGGGGGGCAGAGTGCCCCCCCTGACAAAAAAATGAAAGAAAAAGTGCCCCTCTGACAAAAAATGAAAGAGAAAATCAGGAGGGCAAAGGAAAAGAAAAAGGGCAAGGAGCCCTTTTCTAGCAAAATTCAGGGCCAAAATAGTGTAAAATACAAAATTTTTCCGCGCTACGCGCGCACATTGTAACAATAAAGCCCTTTTTAGCCGGATAATGGGCGAAAATAGTGTAAAATACCATTTTTTTTCGCGCTAAGCGCGCACATCATCCCAATAGACCTTTTTCTGATGACGTCACCTAATCGATATTGGGGTCTGAGATGTAAACAAACAACAAGTGCGTTTCTCACGTGTCCACGGTGTAAAAACACCAAATACTGCGTATTTTCTCCTCTGTTTTGTCATATTTCACTTTAGCTTCCATAAAATAGTTGTTAAAACGGGAACTGCTTACTAGTTACCTTTGTTCCAGTTTGTTTTGATGCCATAAAATACAAAAGATACGGAAAAACCTCGATACTATTCAAAATTCAATCTTTGTTTTGTTTCACAATTTTGTTTACTTTTTACACCGTGGCGAACTAAACGCGTACTGCGAGCTGGCAATTCCGCGCAGGACGCCTAGCGTGGCGCAAAGTTGATCGCTCGCGCCGGCGCGGTATTTGCGTTTGGGTGCTAATGACTCGAATGCTGGACCCCAATATCGATTGATTGGTGACGTATGAGAAAAAGGTCTATAAGGCCCTTTTCGGGAAGCTCGAAGACATACAGTCTCTATGTATTGTATGATGCAACTGCAATTTTTTTCGTTTGTGCCCCAAAAATTTTATTTTGCCCCCCCTGACCAAGAAAGCTGGCTACGCCCTGCTTTAGGCCATCAATATTGAGGCTATTGAAACATCTAAATTAAATAGTCACAATGAGTGCATGCTGCACTTGCCACTTCCTTCATTTGTCCTTGTAATTTTGTAAAGAAAGAATCTCACAATTTACTTGATAAATAGTGAAACAATGACTTTAATGAGTCAAATATTTATATCTGATTTTATGATAATTAAATGAAAAGAAAAATAGCTTATTTTGCTCTGAGCTCATTGTATTGTTTACTATTGAGTTCTATTTGAACTTGCCTTCAGTTTTTGACTTGTATTTGTTTTTAAACTACAGCAGGTAGTTTTTGTTGTTTGATTTCATATTTTGTTGTCTGTCCTTGAAGAAGATCAGTTTATCTGCTCGAAACGTCGCTTGTTTTTTGTCTGTTTGGTTTAGTTAGTCTGCTTTATGTGCACAGTGATTTTCATCACTTGTTCCAGTATATGCATGTTTTCCAGACACTTCTGTGGAATTGGTAATTTTTGGCCATTGAACTTCGCCTGTTTTTGTGCCTACATTTTTTGTTTGGTGTATTGTGTCCGCTTATGTGCAGTGATGTTCATCACTTGTTCCAGTGCACTTTTGTATTCCCATTGATCCCAGTCGTTTTTGCTGGTTTAACACTTCTGTGTGCCTTGGAAATGGTAATTTTTGGCGATGATCGAACTTTACCTACTTCTGTGCCTACATTAGTTGTTTTTTGTCCCCCTCTGCACACCATCTAGTCTGTATTTTACTTGTTTCCCTACATCAAGTTGGTATACCTTCATTCGTATCTTTCAAGGTATGCTCTTGTATCATTTATTGATCCTTGATGTGTTTTGTGTCTTTGTCCGTTGGATTCACCATCCATATCTCTAGGATGATTTGTTAATCCTTGAGATATGCGACAATTGACTTTGTTGTTCCTCATGATTAGAGGAAGAATTTGGGGTATATTATACAACTTGATCGGACCATGGTTTTTTTTTAATTTAACTTAGTCGCCATTTTGGATTTGACCCCCTTAAACCCATCAGGAAAATTGTTAATTGGCAGCATGGTTCTTTTATTCAGTGGTCCATGTGGATTGGATTTCAGGTTTAAACAAGAAATGTCTTTAAAAATACAATGCCATGGATGAAGTTCATGTTTCATAATTTTACATTGACATGTACTTGGAATGGTAGTGTGTGTGGCACATGCACAACTAAAGGAAATATCGTTACCACAAATGACACACTAGGAAATTCCAAAGAATTTGCATATTGAAAGCTGAATTGGAAAATGTGTGTTAAATAGGTCTACATTTAATTCATACTTACAAAGGGATCAGTGGAAATCACATCCACAGAGTTTTGCAACAATCCAACAATCTATATTCAGACGACCTTAAGAATGTTTGCTGCCCAAGGGCGATCATAACCAATTCATTACAATCCAAATAATTATCTATTATCAGTAACTGTGAACTTTGATATGACTTTGATGTTTTTTTTAATGCTTAATTGTGATTACGATTTATGACACAACTTTGAACATTCTGACAATTCAACCATAAATACTTAGTCGACCTCAGATGACCTTTAATATTTTTTGGCGCAGAGTTGTCAGTGATCGACAATCTGTACTAAATTCACCTCGGAGGCCTTTGACCTGACCTTCAACATTTTCATGCTTACACCCATCATGTCCATAATAATTTAACTCTTACAACTTTCTGTCAACTCTCTAATTTTTAACTCTAAACTTTTGTCATTTTGCCTTTTCTATCTTTTACCATTTAATACACTACAGTTTTTTAATTAAATGGCTAAAACTGAAACTAGTATAGAGTATAAAGACACAATTCACAGATCAAGTGTATAGCAGTTTGTTCTAACTTTGCATTTTTGTATCTAATCTACTCTATTAGTTAAATAAAATAAATGAGTTCTGGTACAGATCCAATAAAAATGAAAGTACTCACTAGATATATTTCAGTTCCTATCAGGAACCTTGTTCACTCTGCAATGACTGTAGTGTTTCTAGATGTCGGCAGTCCTTGGTGGCTGTGATGGTGTTGCCACATTTGTAGGTTGCCGTTTTGAGATGATCTGGTCATAGATTCTGTCCAATTTGTATGCCCCCTCGTCCTTGTTCATAGTGTTTTTGCCCCTGCTTCTGATCCATATGGCTTCTTTTAGCCAACGCGTGGTTTTGTCTGCCTCTTGATCTATGATTGCTGCCTCGTCCCAGTTGATAACATGGTTGCTGGCTGCGACGTGCTCAGTTATTGCCGATTTATGAATTTGGGATGTGGATGACTTTCTTTGAACAAGGTTCCTGATAGGAACTGAAATATATCTAGTGAGTACTTTCATTTTTATTGGATCTGTACCAGAACTCATTTATTTAATTTGACTTTGAACGATCCTGATGAATCTCATCAATAATACTCTATTAGTGATTTGAGGCATAATGAAACCTACATTTTTTGTACATCCTGACTATGACTTATTAAACTCACCAGCAAGAAACTTGTTTAACCCTAACACTGACCCAGGTGATTGCGTCATCGCAGACCCTGGGATGCATGCATGCGCAAAATTTTCCATTGTGGTATTCTGTGGTTTTTTTGGGTGTAAGGGTTAACATAGGCCCTAACCTGGAAAAATACATCTTTTCTAACCCTAACACTGACCCAAGTTTTTTGCTATCGGAAGTCACAGAAGATCCGAAAAAGTCAAGAAGAAGAAGAATTTTTGACTTGGCACCCCCGGGATTCGAACCTTTGACCCCTCACATGCCAACCGCACGATCACGGACCGGGAGCTACACAGCTAATTGCTGCCCGGCCAGCAATTCCGTGCGCATTTGACACTTAGGGTGATTGCGTCATCGCAGACCCTGGGATGCATACATGCGCAGAATTTTCCATTGTGGTATTCTGTGGTTTTTTTGGGTGTAAGGGTTAAATTACAAGCTTTCAAATCATTATCACATGCAGATATAGCCTTGATCCAATAATTTATTAGGATTCTAATTAAGATAAGCAAACATTACTGGCAGATAACAAGAACAAAGTTTTTGAGTTGGCAGTGTTCAAAAGTAGTATAATGTCAAATATTAATGGTCCTAAAAACTTTATTTGTAAATGGATTTTCATCATTAACAAAACAAAATGTATGTTTAATATATCAATTATTTCATTTGTAGCAAATTTCTTAGTTTCCATCCATAAATAATCACAGAGTATTATCTGTTTACAAAATAAGCATTTGGTGTTAAAATTCAATTACTCTATCTATTATCTGTTATCAGCAAACTGGTATGGAGCCTATGACCACAGATATACAACAACATTGTATTGTGACCTTGATCATATGTTATAGTCAAAAACAGATACTTTGAACGTACGGCCCAGCCTGCATGAAGGAGACTACATGCATGCACTGGATAATTTTCTTATAATAAAATCCATTTTTGAGTATAATAGGAAAAAACTCAAATACCATGGATGGATACTGACTATATATTTAGAGAACTTTGCCTACTAGGAATTTCATACATAATGGGATAGGGGAAAAACAATTGGACAAGTATTAATTCAAAAGAAAATATCCTATTTTGGTCCAAATTTAACCAATTTGAATATGTTGGGTGTCAATCTGGACTGAAAATGAGCCATTCGCCAGATTTCGTTGATTACAGCAAATTTCATCCATAACCCAAACAAAAAACTTATCCAGCACATTTCATATCTACTCTTGAACAACCTCGTCCTTTTTTCTGAAAATAACCACATTTTGGTGGTCATCACAAGAAACTCATGCATATGCAAAATGAAGCAATTCCCTATTGCTAACTTAGTAAAATGCACACTTGTAGCCCAATCTCATACATCATAGCACCCAGTTTTGATTTGTTGTTTCAAAATATTGCAATTACACATAGTTCTTTCAAATATAAAATGCTAAAACCCAAATCTAGAACAATCGATCATAGCTAATCATTATATTTATAAAGATATAGCAAACTTTCCATGATAGAGGTTCGACCCAAGATAAATTACACCTAAATTGGGTGCCAATTCAGTATTATACCCGCATGGCGGGAAAAAACATGAAATGACATGAGGCACTAGACTAATAAGACAACATCCGTCATTCTACATATTATTCTTTCTATATACCATATATGTCTGTAAATTTGAGGACATACTGCTCTTTCTAAATACCTATATCTCTTTCTTTAGTCAAGACCCAAGCTCATCAGCAGCTATCAGCTGTGGACATACAACAAGTTCAACTGTCTAATCATTATAGACAAAATAGTCCTTGGGCCAGAGGGGTCAGGACTACCTGTAAGGGTACAAAATGAATTTGTCACCAGTATATGTGGGTAACCCATGGGCATATGCAAAATGCTTAAAAGAAATTCTAGATGGGTAGCTATATCCAGCTAGAGCTAGGGGTCATCAAAGGTCATCGGTAGATGTCATATGGGGCAAAAAATTAAAACTTCTCTAATAAATGTGAATTATATCCCAAATTGATTGTATTATCAAACTGATTAAAATAGGGTATTGTCATGATTATCTCTGACCCTTAATTTGGACGATACAGGGGAAAAGTTAAAGGTCAAAATAAATTATGTATATTATTATGGGTTAGCTGTTCTAAGAAAATGTTCCGGAAGTGACGCAGACAGAATGCGAAAGAAAATCACAGGAATTTTCAAATCATACGGCTTGCGAATATCAGTTGAAACGAACCTTAAATCAGTTAATTTTCTAGATGTTAATCTGAATCTTATCAACGGAAGCTACAAGCCGTACAGTAAGCCGAACAATCCACCTGTATATATCAACACCAGCTCTAACCATCCACCAACAATTATTAGAAATATACCTGCAGCAATCAGTAAGAGAATTTCTACTTTGTCCTCAAGCAAAGAGATTTTCGACCAAGCAGCCGAAACGTACAACGAAGCGTTAAGTTCATGTGGCTATTCTGAAAAAAATCCAGTACAGTGAAAAGGAGAATATCAATTCGACGAAACAAGATAATAGCAAAAAGAAGAATAAAAGCAGAAAAAGAAAGGTTATATGGTTTAATCCGCCATTTTAGTAAGAACGTTAAAACAAACGTAGGAGGTACTTTTATTCGCCTAATTAATAAGCATTTTCCAAGAGGGAGCAAGCTGTTTAAAATATTCAACAAGAACAGCGTGAAAGTAAGTTATAGTTGCATGAGAAATATAGGCGCGATTATGAAATCCCACAACGCACAAATCAGACGTAGCGCCGATAAGCCACCCGAAAAAGAGTGTAATTGTAGAAAAAAGGACAGCTGTCCTCTCAGTGGAAAGTGCTTATCTCAAGCTATAGTTTACAAAGCCACAGTAAACTCAGACAATGAATCAAAGCAATATATTGGATTAGCAGGCGGTACATTTAAGGAAAGGTACAACAACCACACTAAGTCTTTTCGGCTAGAAAAATACAAAAAGGAGACAGAACTATCGAAATATGTTTGGGGGCTTAAACACAAAGATGAAAAGTTCAACATCAGTTGGGATATAGTTCAAAATCCAACACAAAAATGAGAAAATCAGGAATTTGTAACCTTTGTCTAGAAGAAAAAATGGCAATCTTAAACTCAAAAATGAGTAATCCAAGAATCTCGCTCAACAAAAGAAGTGAGCTGATAAGCAAATGTCGTCATAGCCGTGTTAAGAAAAAGTAATGTTTTATATGGTATGTTTAGGCCTATTCATTTTCTCCATAACCTATGTCACCACCTACCGTTGTGCGTCATACTCGCGCCAGGTGTGTTTTTCGACACCGCGTGCACGCGTTGCTAGGTTACGGAGTTTTTGGAAAGGCCTTTGATCATCGTGTTTTTCAATTTTAATTTATTCACCTGATGATCGCTTTGGCGTGAAACACAGTGTTGTGAAATGTATTAATATCTGTGTCTATATTTTTTTAAATAGCTCTACCATTTATTGGTATCGAGCACTGTATAGCTGTCTGTGATACTTTTACTTCTTAATATATTTAGACTACCATATCTCGATGGAGATGCCATTGTCACCAAATTAAGGGTCATTGTTTTGTCATATGTTCTGAGTTCGCACAAATATTTTTTCTGAATATGTTGATTAATGTCCGAGATTAATATATGCTGTCATTGAATGTAATTCTGTCACCCATAAAATGTTACCTTTTAATCTCTTATAGTTGTTAATTCTGTTTAAAAGATATTTGGGGTGTTTTGTTATCTTGCAATCCCAGAATACGCATCCCTTATATTTCCTGTGTTCTCGTATTTACCATGCCTTATATTTTGCTCTTCTTACTATTTGTGTGTTTCAAATAGATTATTAAAGATCAAGACCAAAGACATGGAGTCTGATTACAGTGAAGACCCCTCATGTTCTAGGACCAACAAGCCCAAGAGGTCAAGAACTGACATGCAAAAATGTATTATTTGTCAAGAAAAGACCCCAGATAGTGAACTAACAAGACCAAAAGGATGCTGAGTACTGGCAAAGACTCTTACAAGTATGTAGCCAGAACCAATTTGACTCAATCCTCAAATATAGTGAATATCCTGAGAAGGTTCTGTATCATAGATGCTGCCGTTCTATCTTAACACTCTAGAAACAGAAGAAAAGTGCCAGATACCTTTCCAAAGTTACCTAGAATATCGTCCACATACATGATAGCTAGCTGTAGAAGTAGTGATGTAACAGGATTTATTACCATAGCAATGGGTTTACAGTACTACTTTTGAATGTATTGTTCTGCACTAGACGATACCGTACAGTAATAAAGACCTGGATCGTAATTCTGTAGAATTTTTACATCATGCTAATCACCCGCACCCAAGGGCGGATCCAGGACTGCTTCCCCCGGGGTGCTTTAAAAATAGAAATGAAATGTAAAAAAAAAATGGCTGTGAAGCGGTCATCATGTCGCGCTTTTACAATTGAACTTTTTCTCTCCTCTTTTTTATCCTTTTCCCCCTTTCTCTTCTCTTCTCTCCGTTCTTCTTTTTTGTGGGAGGAGGGCCGCCCCCCTAATCTGTAAAATTAGTGACCAAAACAGGGGTCCAGACAGTGTTGGAAGGGGACCCTTGCCTAAGAAAATTTTGCATTTCTGCACTCAATTCGCGCGATTTGGTGTATACTTTTCTTTCTTTCTCTTTCTTCTCCCTCTCTCTCTCCCTCTCTCTCTCTTTCTTTCATTCTTTTCTGTTGTTTTTTTTGCGATCCATACCACGGGGTGCTGCAGCCCCCAAAGCTCCCCCCTGGATCCGGGCTTGCCTGCACCAACAGCTAGAGAAATATTCACACGTTATGTAAGAAAAACATGATATAAAATAAAATTATACACAAAATAAAATATAAAATTTTGATAACAGTTTGTAAAATGCTTCAAATACATATTTGAACTGTAACAAAGCTATATAAACTGAGCTCAAAAAGAAACTTAAAATTTTTTACAACTTGTGAATCACAAGGTCATATCTTAAAATACTGTCAATCAAAATGAACCAAAATTACACACAGGATTACCTTAATACTCTACTCAAAACACATGTCAGTAACCAAGCAGTTGTCCAACTGACACAACAGCAAAATGCACTGTCATGGGACAGCTTCCTGGTCTTCCTTCACTTTTACAGCCCAACATTTGACACCCAGGACAAAAAATCTGTGAGAATGCGCACAAGATCCTTGCACAGATGATAAAACGGAGCTGCTTTCTGCTTTTCATACACTTTTTTCATGAAACAGGGCTGGGCTGTGAATGTGGTCCAGGAAGCTGTCCCATGTCAGTGCATTTTGCTGTTGTGTCAGTTGGATAACTGCTTGGTTACTGACATGTGTTAAGAGTAGAGTATTGAAGTAAATCTGTGTGTAATTTTGGTTCAATTTGATGGACAGGATTTCAAGATATGACCTTGTGAAAAATTATAAGTTTCTTTTTGAGCTCAGTTTAGTTTACTTAGTTTGTGTAATCATTGCATGAAGTGAAGTAAAATTTCACCCCAAAATACTTTTTTGCCCTCGCTGATTGGAGAAAAGTTTTTCTACGTAATGTGTTATGTAAATCGACATGCACAAAATACATAATCCGTGTGCAACATTGTGGTAAATTTAATCGGGAAGTGAAATTAGCTTTTGTGCAAAATGGCATACGTGGAGAAGGTACTCACAGACTGACTGCAAGGTGAGAAAGAAAAAAGGTGTCTGATATCATGATCAAGTGGTTATTGAAAAGTTGTAACACCGTCATGTACATTATTAGGGGGAGTCAGATAACCACTTTGATCATGAAATCAGACATCGTTTTTCTTTCTTACCTTCTTGTCCCATCTGTGCCCTAATTACTTGGGCGAATGATTATATATAGCTACACACACAGAAAAAAGTTTTACCTTATCCATGTTTTGTAAAAAACACCAAACTGTTATGTAAAAATTTACCGTTATATTTGCTAAGTAAAATTTTACACAACTGCTATAAACAGATAAGACATATAAAGACAACTGCCAGAGATTGTGTGCATGTTCGACCAAGCATTGTATGCCAAGGCCGTGGAAGTAGCATGGATGCATTGGGACCAATTCAGTCAGGGAAAGAGATTTGGAGAGGCAGGACTTAGAGATTCATTCATTCATTCATGTGTTTTATTGTCATATTCCATATACAAGGCATATAGTTACATCAATGGCATACAAACTTCAAAATAATAATACAGTACAATTTAAAAGAAAATCCTCAGCATGCATGATATAACGGATCAATATGATCAATACAGTGTATATAAAAATAATAAGATCTTGCCATTGATTCTGAAATTATTGCTGAAGGGTCCATCAATGGTGAAATGAGGGAAGAAAACATAGGCTTAGGAGCCGGGGGCTTGGGGGATGTGATGGGGGATGAAACGGATGTTGTAGTATCACAGGTCACTGTTCAGCAATCAGGAAGATACCTCTCAGGTTGAACTCAAAGGTGGTGACCTGTGATACTACAACATCCGTTTCACAGGTCAACAAATTTTACCACCAGATGATCAGTAGGGCTGATGATGCATTCAGGATTGGATGTGAAAATTTCCCACTCAAAAATAGTAAGTCCAGTTGACTAGATTATAGTTCAAATATAAATATTTGATTTGTTCCATTTTTTTCTATGCCTCCTGTTGTTCACACGAGAGGTCGAAGGTCACAGTAGGGCCAAAACTTCAAACTAGTCACATGTTGTAATGTATCAAAAATTGTTCCTCTCATCACAGGCAATAAATAAAAATTCCTTTAAAAAAGGAATGGGGCGCCCAATGGGAGCTTTGACGTGATGTGCTGAAATTCGGGAGGGGGGGCACTCCCACTTTGGAGTTGACGCGTATGTAGGGAGACCCCCTTTTTCACCATCGCTGTCAACCAAAGACCCCATTACCAGCATGTGCTCTGTTGCCCAAAGACCAGGCTATTAAGACCCCCTTTTTCACCATCGATGTCACCAAAAGACCCCATTACCAGCACATGCTCTGTCACCCAAAGACCCCATATTTTTCCTTTAGATCTGTCACCCAAAGATGTAGACCCTAATATTTCCATCTTAACAGCAACGAGTCATCTATCACTGATTTTCGAGGCTTCTTTTGGCTCTCACCCAAAGACCTCATGCATTAAAATATTCTCACCCAATGCCCCTCTAATTTAGATCCAAACGGTCCCTCTCTTACCCAATGACCCCATATTTTGTACACTGATTTTTGCTCTCACAGAATGCCTAAAATCATGCTCTCAGGCTTGCAATGACCATATATTTTTTATATGTTGCTATCACCGGATGCCCCTTACTGGCCAGCCCTACACATATATCCATTTCATATTGAAGTGCCACCCCGGGGCTGAAATGTAACCGTTTGGATACAGTTTTTTTCTTTAAAACAATCATGTAACATTAGCATAGTAAGCAAAGAAAGATTAGGAAAAATAAAGCATTTTTATTGCAGTGAGAGAGGTGTAAACTCGTACTGCATGGGACGAAAGAGGGTTGGTTTCAAACAAAAAGGAATAAAGATCTTCAGTTACTATTGTTAGGAAATCATGTTGTGGGGGTTGTTGGAGGAGAATTTATTTAAAATATAGGTTTGTTAAGGATTGTTTTCCAAGTGGACATATTATGATAATTATAACTGTCGGTTGTAATACCCGACAATATTGCATTCCTGGTTATTGATTTAACGGAAAGTCGCCGCAGATATCAGGGTTTAAGAGCATTTGAACTTGTTTAACATGCTTAAGCGACACAAAAGTCACGGTGTATTGGGTGTTTTTATTAACCCAATAATTTTGTATTTCAAACAAAGATGACAAGCCTATACGGGATTTTAATGATTTTGGTAAAGGTAAATTGTTGGTAAAGGTAACTGTTTTAAATGTCGCTCATCACCTGGATCATAGGTCTACTCTGCGATCGATCGTAATAGCGCCATCTCTCTTCTCTATCAGGTTCCAGAGGATGTTTAAAGACATTCCCACAACCCAATGTGGTTTCTGACCTTGTATGTCTGACTTTTGTACACATGTGGTACAGTTGATCATACCTTGCATTGGAATTGTGTGCAAATATCTGGTGTTTTCATCCTATTATTTAACATTCAAAACATCGAGACTTAGGAATAAAATTAATGCAGTGGGACAATAATGTTTCCTGTAAGAAAATCAAATATCAGTCATAAGTCTCAACTATTAGCTTGTTGGCTGCAGTTTTAAAATTACCATTTTGTGTGTGTGGCAATGGGGACTTTGCCTTTAAAATTAGGTTATATTGATCAAATTTCCTAATCATAGTGCATTGTAGGAATGCCTTTAAGCCTCCTCTGATCAGGTTCTAAGAGGCGGTAAACTGGTTTAAGCAATACAAAGGTCTCGGTTTATTTGGTGTTTTTATAAGTCCATTAATTTTGTATTTCAAACAAAGAATATACGCACAAGATTTCATCCTGTGCATATTTGTAAACAATAATAAAAACAAATCCAAGCAAATTGTGGTTTTAATTCTAAGCTGGGCATACTTTAAGCAAAACAATTGCGAAGTAAGGGACTGTTCACAAACACTTGTAAGGGGGGCTGATGCAAAAAAAATGATCGCAAAATTTTTTTGGCCCCCCCCCCCCTTTACAGACCTCAAAAATTTCAGGGTCCCCCTTTTTGACATGAAAATTATCGGTCAACCCCATAGAAAAGCATATAAACTCAATTTTCCCAGAAAAATGTGGTCATTTTTTTCAGGGCCCCCCTTAGGAGGGTCAAAATTTCAGGGCCCCCTTTTTGCATCAGCCCCCCCCCCCCACAAGTATTTGTGAATGGTCCCAAAATCTAGCAAGAGTGAAATTAGAAGCTTTTTACAAAGTCATGCCAAATAAGTGGCCCAGCCGTAGCTGGCGCCCTAAAAAGTCAATGATCATATTCTTCTACAGTGCTTAGTTCAGGAGTTATAAGGTTAGATAGGTCAAATTACTCCCTTATTATAGGAAATCTCAAACATATATACTTAATTCACAATTTTGGTGCAAATTTTCAGTGTCATGTTCCCCTTCAGAGTTAATGCAGTCAAAGTCAAATAGAAATGTGCATGCATAAACCTTTGACGACTCATGTGATTTCATCTATTCTGAGGTTATACATTTCTCAAACAAATTGTTTTCCTATTTCATTTGCCCAGAGGAGTATTTTGAGACAAGTTGTGATTAAATCGGTGCACTTCGAAAATTTGGCCACTGTGCATGAGATATTTGACCTTTGACCTGTTTTACTCCATAACTCCTGAACTATCCATTAGTTCAGAATGACAGTTGAGGGATGGATTGCAACATGACAGAACAAATTTGAAATTTTGGCCCCATTATGACCCTTCGACCCCTCATGGGAGCACAGGGGGCATACAAAATGGAGAACCAATTCTAGTCAGTTGAGGCATAAGGATGCAAAAAAAACATTGGTTCCACTAATCATAATGTAGCAAAACTAAATCCTAACTCAAAAATTACCCAATATCGCACTGTACTACCATGGCGAAAACAGACAAAAATGTTCACTGAGTAAGTGCACTGTATTTGGGGCAACTAAAGATTAATAAACAAATGTCAACAAGAAAAGGGTTACGGTTATCTGCTTTGGCTTAACTTTAATCTGCCACCATAGAAAGTTGCATTAAAATATACAAATTCAAATTGCATGAATAATTACGTAACAAACATTTTTCACACACTTGAAATGAAGAGGCATGATTATGCTGATTTACTGGAATGGTCCTGAAAAGTGTTCACTGCAATTTTGCAATCTATATCAAATTTAGTGGTTCTTTAACATTTTGTATCATCTATACATTGATTTC
Organism: Amphiura filiformis; assembly: GCF_039555335.1. Classification (NCBI taxonomy): domain Eukaryota; kingdom Metazoa; phylum Echinodermata; class Ophiuroidea; order Amphilepidida; family Amphiuridae; genus Amphiura; species Amphiura filiformis. The sequence continues at coordinate 411,037 of NC_092640.1, forward strand.
CTTTGAAAAGTTCACAGAAGAGATCTTGAACAAACATCTTTAGTCTGGTGGTGTCAAATGTTACTACTCATCATGCTTGAAGATACCTGTAACAGGAAAGAAAAGAAATAGGGTAGTTAAAAACTCATAATATTGGGGCTCTTTCTTTTCTCCTCTCTCTCATTTTAAGATCCTTAGATTGTCTTATATTATTTTTAGGGTGTGGTCAGATTTTTTTGTATTTCATTTTGTACTAAAATAATCTGATTACCAAGTTTTATAATTATTATACTTGTGGTTTTGATATAAGCAGCTGTTTCACAATGGTGTAAATAGTGTTAATAGTGCAGCCATGGGGATGAGGCTATTACTATTTTGTTCATAATATCTAAACAGTACAAATTTCAGGCCCAAAATTTCACTGGCATTAAGATACATATATGAGCTTTTTTCTGGTACCAAATCTCTATTCAGTGATAGGATAAAATGGGAGGGAAATGAGGCTGTCAATCTGGCTACACCCTTTAAAATAAAGTGAGTCATCACTTGGGATTTTGAGACTAAACCTGAAGTCGGAGTCATTTGGGATTTAAAACTTGAGTCAAGTGACAAATACTAAAATGATGAGTCGAGTCCGAGTTGAGTCGTTACAAGTCTCGGGGAATTACAACATGTACAATGTGATTGTAGGTTTCAATTCATGTAAATTTCCAGTTTTCTCAAAACTTACTACGAAATTGAAAGAATTTACATCTTTTAAATATCAAAATTTTATGGATTTTATGGTTCTTACAAGTAACATTGTAATATATTAAACATGTTAAAAGAAACTCACCATTTATAGATTTAGACTAAGGCTGTAATTTCTTGCTTTCTGTTCAACCAATGTCTCACGGCACATCTGAAACAACTGAAAACAAAATAGCAACATTTTAGACATAGATATCATCTTCAAACATTTTGAACACAAAATTAACATTTTTCCTGTGATGAAAACCTAGCAAGTTGCATACAGTTTGTCATGAAATTGAACTTGGAATTCAGACATTAAATGTTATTATAAAAGTTAACCAAATAACCAGTAAATCATCATGGTATTACCAAGCCCAATTTTAAATATTGGACTAAGCCATTGGGCTAACTGCACACTCCACTTGTTGAAGATTTAGAAATATCTTCCACAGGGGGAGTATGAATTTCAAATGGAATTAGCACATTAACCAACGCTATTTGACACTCACTCTCCTTCTATGGAAGATTCAGACTGAATCAAATGGAATTCAAATGGAGCTGCCTAAGGTGTTCATTCCATTTGAAAATTTCTAACAGCTTCCACAGGGGCAGTGTGGATTTGAAATGGAATAGCCCAATATTACTGTGGGTGGGGTGTGTATGTGTGCATGCTCACAGGTGATGTTGAAAAGGTGGCTATGCCGGTATGGGGTGGGCATTTGGAGTGGGGTGTGTGTTAGTGTACAGGGGTGTGTGCATGAGGCTATGTTGGTTTCAAATCATGCAAATTTCCAGATTTCTCAAAATTTAAAGAATTGACATCCTTTATAAATCATGTTTCTGTTGTTCTTACTTTGTATATCAAACATATTAAAAAAAGACTCACCGTTTATAGATTTAGGTTCAGGCTAAGGCTGCAATTTCCAGTTTTCAGTGCAACCAAACCAACGTAGCTTTCAGTACAACCAATGTCTCACACGTCTGAAACAAATGAAAACAAAATCATAAAATGGCAACATTTCAGAAATAGATACTATACCTTCAAATAGTTAGAACACTTGTGTAAAATGAACATTTGTCCTGTCATGAAAACCTACTAAAGTTTGTTCGGTTTATATAAGGCAGAAAAAATAAGACTCATAACACCGTGCATTGATATAGAATGGCATGCACGCTGTTGGGCGCAATGCTTACGCTAGTTGTTCGTTGCGTAATGCGTGACTGGCGCACGCTTATGTGAATTTACGCGAAAGTGAGTTGGGACTTTATTGACGCGCGCAGTAACAAAAGCCGAATAATTTCCGCCTTATATAAGCCGAACAAACTTTAGCACTAGCAAGTTTTATACTGTTTTTTCATGAAATTGAACTTGGAATTGAGACATTTTGTTATTGTAAAAGTTGAAAATAAACCAAAGTACCAGTAATACATTATTGGCCTAAGCTAATAAAGTCCAAACTCCCCCGTGAAAGATTTTGAAAATTTGAAACTCACACTCCTTCAGATGCTGAATCTTTTTCAGAGGGTGTATGGAATTCAATGGAGCTGCCTAATATGTTCATTCTATTTAAAATTCATACTTCCCCTGTGGAAAATATTTCTAACATATTCCACAGGGGTCATGTGGATCTTAAATGAAAACACACATTAAATTCACTAATTTTTAACCATGTCCCCGCTAAATAGAGAACCAGGTAGAATCACAGTAAATAATATGAACAATAATACAAAAGCCAATGTAATCATTCAACATTTATTCACTGAAGAGGTGACGTCATAATCGGATTAACTACCATAGCAATAGGTGAATACAATTTTTGACAATATCGCCCTGCACTACAAGCAGGCTGCACTCATGTGTATGTCTGCAATAAAAGATTGAATACAATACCGCTCTTTTCGAAGATACTAATCTTACAGGTGCAAGTGATCAGCATGACATGGTTCTATGCATATGTACCGCCAGTGCCACTGACAAAAGGGGAAGGGGGGTAACCGGGTGCATTAACCCGGGGCCCATAAAAGCAAAGAAAATGGACATTAGGGGGCGGTAAAAAGTAAAAAGATACCTTGTAATTTAAGGCATCTTAATTTGCTTTATACGGGCTAACTAATGTCTCTTTTCTGTACTTTGGGTCCATTAACGTATCTCTTCTTCTTTTTTTAAATTTGTTACATGCCCTCTATTAAAGGTTTCTTCTTTTCTCTTTACAGGTCCATTAAGATATCTTTTCTTTGCTTTTTTACATGCCCACTAAGGTCTCTTTTCTTCATTTTACGGGCCCATGGTATCTTTCTTTGATTTTTTACAGCCACTACGGTATCTTTTCCTAGCTTTGTACGGGTCCATTATAAATTATCTTTTTGCTCTTTTACGTCCCGTTAAAAAACAGACAAAAGAGAGTAGCGAGCCTGTAAAATCAAAGAAAAGAGATGTGTATTAACAATACAAGAAAGATAGCCTTTGAACCGCAATTGCAATTTTCGTACTTTCTAATAAATATTTCACTTGAATTATGTTACTGTCTGCTTTTGCCACAATGGTCATAGGTACTTCGAGAAACCAGGGGTGGTGCAAGTGCTGCTTAATCATGGGAATATGACCGAGTTTAATATGAGATTAGACTTGAAAAACGTTTCCCCACGAATACGCCCACACACACCCAAACCGTCTTCTGAACTTGAAAATTTACCTTGATTATAGCTATACTCAGTGTCAAGTTTATCAAAATTAAGCCCATCTATCGGGCAAAGACCGCAATAACATTTGGAAAGGTTTCTATACGGTTGTAAATTCAATGAACTATGACTTTTCTAAAGAGCACTTACAAATTGATATGAATGTCAGTCAATAAAGAACCTGTCCAGCATGTTTAGCGTAAATTCTGGGGTATAGGTCTAGTCCATGCAGTCATCATGGTCATACCCCTATAGCTCCTAATGTTATGCCAATTAGTGTTTCTGACCAAATTTAGGCTAATATTTTAGCCAACAAATTGCAAATTTTCGCCCACACGTTCATTCATGCTATTATTTGATCATTAGCTTGAATTTGGCAATTTTTCAACGCTTCGCGCAGAGTTTATTCCAAAAAAGTTTAATCTGGGAGCAAAATTCGCTACTTTTGAATTGCAAATTTTCGCGCATTTGTCCTATTTTTGTCCGTTTGTCGCGCGCATTTGTCCTATTCAATTTTCATACTTGATCATTTTAGGTTGAAATTATTAGACTTTCTGCACTTCGTTATTCAGAGAAACTTAATCTGGGAGCAAAACGCCACTTTCAAATTTCAATTTTTTGCAGGCTTCACGTGAATTTGTCTCCTTCAATTGTCATAGGCCATTGATTATTTTGAGGTGCCAGATCACGAAATTAGTTCAATTGGTGTGGGGAACAAGACAAAAACCAGATAAAAACTAATGCAGTATGTTAACCATGAAAGTGTTCACATACACTGCACTTGTAAAAATCCAAAACCACAGGGATAGTAGTAGACAAAGTAAAACAAAAATGCAACCGACGTTTCGAGCAGATAAACAACAACAAAATATATACTAAGTATACAGCATAAAAATGAATCAAATTATAGCAAATAATTAAACCAAGGTAGCAAGCAAAATATCAAAATTAGCTGTGGTCTAAGACCACGAACACAGCCGTGTTGTGACCCCTTAATCACCTTTGACCCAAAAATATATGAAACCCCATAGACATTGGCTAATGTCAATGCACGTGTCCACGTGGCATCACTTTGCTATGCTTTTTGTGGCAGAAGGGGCATTTTGAAGGTATATCGTTTTATACCGGAAGTGACCCCTTACTGACCTTTGACCCCAAATGTGTGTACACCATATAGACACTGTGTTATAACAATGCATGTGTGCATTAAGTGGCGTCACTGTCCTACGTAATTTGTGGAAGAAGCATTTTAAAGGTATTTCGTTTTATACCGGAAGTGACCCCTTAATGACCTTTGACCCAAAATAAAATAATAGCACATATAAACTGGGTAACCACAATTCATGTGTGAACATACCGTTACTGACCTATGTTTTTCTTAGCAAATAAAAATTTTTGAAGGTTTTTCGTTTTATACCGGAAGTGACCCCTTAATGACCTTTGACCCCAAATCTGTGTACACCCCATAGACACTAGGTAATAACAATGCATGTGTGCAAGTGGCGTCACTGTCCTACAGAATCTGTGGAAGAAGATGCATTTTAAAGGTATTTCGTTTTATACCGGAAGTGACCCCTTAATGAGATTTGACCCCAAATAAAAAAATACCACATATACATTGGGTGACTGCAGATCATGTGTGAACATACCGTTACTGTCCCGTGTTTTACTTAGCTAATAAAAATTTTTGAAGGTATTTCGTTTTATACCGGAAGTGACCCCTTAATGACCTCTGACCTCAAATCTGTGTACACCACATAGATACTGGGTAATTACAATGCATGTGTGCAAGTGGCGTCACTGTCCTACGTAATTTGTAGGAGAAGATGCATTTTGAGTTGAAATCACGTTTTTAACCCCTGTGACCCCTGCGTGACCTTTGACCCCACGAGTTTCATGTGACATGTAGGGGCACGGTCAATGATCAATGTGACCAAGTTAGGTGAAAATCGATGTAAGCATGTGAGTGCTAGAGCAAATGTAATGGTTGACAGAAGAAAGAAAGAAAGAACCTGTAAGAAAAAAGACACAGCCGTGACTAACGTCACGGCTGTGTAACTACAGAGCCAAGTATATAGCGTCTCTACAGAAAGAGAACTAAAAGCTTGTTAGCTCTCTTGCTATAATTTGTAGCATTAAAGCCATAACGTACGATCTTTTACACTGAGTTCGGTCAATTTTTTTTTTCAAACCTGATTTTTTTGGCATAATATATATGTTTACACATGTCCTAACTTGGATTCATTGTATTTTCAGGACAACTGAGCAAGTTTATTATGACTTAGGTAGAAGGACCCCTATTAAATGCCATTTTTGACAATTTGTAAAATTTTCCTTAACAGAAAACTACATTTCTTAGCTTTCCTTTGCTTTTTACCCCATTCAAATACAAAAGTGGAAATTATAAATGTGGCAAGGGATTCGGCAAAAACCTGAGAACTTTATAAAATTTGTATACTTTTACATGTAATGTTTTTTCTTTTTTCTTTTATTTTTTTTAAAACTGCGATTTTTATTAAAATCAACTTTTAAAATAAATTTGAGCAGATTTAAGCTAGTTTTGTTAATTAAAAGTGTATTATTATTACTTTTGGTAAATATTGTATACCTTGAAGTGTTTTTAATCCATTATGATGTATATTTTGTATTTTTGATGACAATTTACGCAAAGTATAAATAATTATTAAATGTTATTTTGCCATTTTTTGTAATTTCTATTTTAGACAATAGTGTAATTTTTGATGCACAATATCTCATTTTTGTTTATTCCAATTAAAAAGCCATTTGGCATAGTTGTTCATTGGATATTCTTGCTTGTCCTGACATTTTTAGTTTTTTAATTTCACGTTTAGATTTTGTGCTAGGAGCTCTGTGCATACTAATGAGGTGCGAAAAATATGAGATTTGCATATTTTTGAATATTATGCAAATTGTATTGATTAATGTGAAATTTCGAAAATGCCAGGACAAGTAGAATTAGCCAATATATCTAAATACCAAGTTTCATGTTGATAGGTGCAATACTTTGTCCAGGAAAGCGCATCAAAAACAGTAAAAATGACCGCCATTGGCGGCCATTGAATACGTAATTTGCATAATTTATGCGAAAATTATTTTTGTATATAAGTTGGTATGTGTTTTCATGTCATCAATGAAAATAAAAGAAATAACTTAAGATAAAGATTTTTGCTGAATAGGGGTCCTTCTACCTTAAAATCCCCCGTTAAGGCGACGAAAAAAAGAAAACCTGTTCAAATTCATGAACACCATCATCGATATTCATCATCATCACCAGTGTAATCAATGCCATCAGTTCAGTTCAGTTGAGGATTATTCCGTCTTTTCATTCAGACGCACCAATTGGTGTAGTTTAGCTGATGAGATGCATCAGTAGTTACATCAAACATATAACAGTCAATCCTGACCCTCCACCACATAAAGTTCATTGGAGACAAAAAGCTTGCTTATTAACAAACAGTATAAGTTCATCACAATCGCGAATTCTCATCAAAGGGTTAATGCTTGCATAATTGATAATAAGACAACAGTATGAGTTCATCACAATTGCGAATTCTCTCACTAAGCAAAAGACACTATAACTACATGTACATGAAAAGTTTGAGTTCATTGCATGCATATAAAATAGCTTAAAATATAGGTGTGAGTGCCACAATAAAGGTGAAAAATAAATATGTAAGAACCTTTTAAAGTGCCAAGACTATGTGCCTGTAAAAACACAGTGTGTATGAACAGGAAAAATGCAGGAAGAAAAATTATGTGTCATTCACAGCTGCAGTTGCTATTGCTAGCGAGCTCCTCATTACATGCAGACTGTAACACATAAGCCTGGTGACTGACTGGTTCCACCTCCTCGCAGATACTCCTGAGGTTGGGTTTAACACCCAGCTCCACAAGTGAAGAGTGTGTACAATCTAAGATCACCTGGAGAAGGGTGTCCTGGCAGTCAAAAATCTTCTGAACCACAAGTTCACTGTAGTATCTCCCAAGCAGATTCTTGAGGGTTGACAGATGATAATGTCGATTCACCGCCAACTTGCAGTAACGCAGGATAAAGTGAAGCCTGTCCTCAGGCTCGGATCTGCAAATGGGACATGTAGGGTCCACCTCAAATTGATTAAATCTAGCCCTGTTGCCTTGTAACAGATAGGTACCAGTGAGGATTCTAGCTTTGACCACTGCTCTCTCAACATCACGTGGATCATCAGTCAGGGTTTGATACCTGAGACCATAATACCTTTAGGTATTATGGTCTCAGCTCCATACTGGATGGGATGTACCAATTTTGAAATTGGACGTATTCAGAAATCGAAAAGACGATTTGTTCAGGGCTTCAAACATCAGTTCCCTTTCCCAGAAAGCTTTCACAGCGTTGGAGACTCTCCTTTTCCATTGGTTTCAGTTGGGGGGGTCGTCAACCAGATCGTAGATTGATATGAGATCATACTTGATTAGCAGTTGCCGTGCCTTCATAAACCAGCTCTTGCTGTTGAGCTTTTTAACAGCCAGCTGCCTACAAGCAAGGTCCCTTTCAATTGTTACTATGTAGAATGTTTCCAGCTTGCACTAGAATAGATTGCTCAACCTCAATCACAGCTGAAATAGGTTTGGCCCCAAGAAGACCATAGACGGCTGCATTTCCTGGACTCGGTGACTCCGGAAGAAATTGCAACTGTCTTAGTATCTTCCGCTGGAAGATCTCCAGCTTGTCGATATCAACCTTCTTGTATGATGTTATTTCAATTCCAAACAGCATTCTAGGGATGACATAAGTAACCCAGATGTGGTAGGAGACAGTTGGAGACAGGCCATTCTTCCCGTGCAGACCAGCACCCATCAAATCATTAATAGTCCTGTCAGTCTGCCGTTTGCACCCCTGTCCTTGTCTGTTGTCTGTACCCAGCAAACACAGAATGTTTTCAACATCATTCGCAAAAGGTTAGAAAATGTTGCCAGAAAACGTTTAAATGTCGGGTTATATAAAGGGTATAAAACTTTAAGTTGGCCATTCAGTCTCACCTCCTCTAACAAGTTCTCCATTAATATATTTTTACTGTCTTGCTTTTATGTATTTTCTAGTAAAATGTTTCTATTTTAATGTAAGGGCAATCTTTATTTATTGTCTGATCAATATCGGATCTGCCTGGCCTTGTGCCAAATGTTTTAAATCAATAAAACATCATCTTCATCATCATTATTGTCATTATAATTCATCGCTCGGATGACATATACGCTGGCGAAGTTACGTAATAAATCGGATTAACCACCATAGCAATAGGTGAAAACAATTTTGAACATATCGCGCTGCACTACAAGCAGGTTGAACTAATCACCTGTGTATGTCTGCAATCATAGATTGAATACAATGCTGGTCTTTTCAATGATACTAATCTTACAGGTGCAAGTGATCAGCATGATATGGTTCAATGCAGAGGTACCACATGAAAGTATCAGTGCAGCGCGGTATATTCAAAAATCGTTTTCACCTATTGCTATGGTAGTTAATCCGTTTATTACATAACTTCGCCAGTGTATACACGATCAATTTGATTGATCAATATCAAAGACCCTAGATACAAGAGTGGATACAAAATCTACCATTGTGCACTGTACGCACGAACAATAGTAATTTTATTGTCCAACCGTCAATAAAATCAAACTAGATTAGATCTCTTCAATAGTATTGAAGAGAAATATTATTTTGTATCCAATCCTAGGTAGCAGCGTGGCACACTGGTTAAGGTCTTTGCCATTGGTGCGAGAGATCCCGGGTTCAATTCCCCGCAGGACAAAAAAAATCTTATCGGCTCTACCCGTTGCTCATCTGGTAAAGGCGGGGCAGATGACCCATGATAAAAGACCTCGTTACAGTCGGTTCCAATCAGGGTAATAAGCCCGATTGTTGGCTACACTTGACCAGCTATCTACGGCGACCCCCTTCGTTCACCAGGTCACTTGTGCCTGGCCGAAGTTTCGTCAGCGTCATCTCCTAGATTTCAGCTGTTAGGAACCGTTCACAAACACTTGTTAGGGGGCCTGATGCAAAAAAATTTCATCACGAAAATTTTTCGGCCCCCCCTTCACAGATCTCAAAAATTTCAGGCCCCCTTTGTCATGAAAATCATGGGTCAACCCCATAGAAAAGCATATAAACTCAAGTTTCCCAGGAAAATTTGTGGTCATTTTTTTCAGGGCCCCCCCCCCTTAGGGGGGTCAAATCTTTGCATCAGCCCCCCCATTAACAAGTGTTTGTGAACGGTCCCTTAATGCCTAGATATGCACGACATAAAGATAACTAGACTTAGCTGTGGTCTAAGACCACGAACACAGCCGTGTTGTGACCCCTAATGACCTTTAACCCCCAAAATATATGAAATCGCCCATAGACATTGGCTAATGTCAATGCATGGGTGCACGTGGCACAACTGTGCTGTTATTTGTGGCAGAAGGGTCATTTTGAAGGTTTTTCGTCTCAGACCGGAAGTGACCCCTTAATGACCTTTGACCCCAAATAAAAAAATACCACATATGAATTGGGTAACCATAATTCATGTGTGAACATACCGTTACTGTCCTATGTTTTTCTTGGCAAATAAACATTTTTGAAGGTTTTTCGTTTTATACCGGAAGTGACCCCTTAATGACCTTTGACCCCAAATCTGTGAGGACCCCATAGACACTGGGTAATAACAATTCATGTGTGCAAGTGGTGTCACTGTCCTCCGTAATTTGTAGAAGCATTTTAAAGGTATTCCGTTTTATACCGGAAGTGGCCCCTTAATGACCTTTGACCCCAAATAAAAAAATACCACATATACACAGGGTAACTACAATTTATGTGTGAACATACCGTTACTGTCCTGTTTTTCTTAGCAAATAAAAAATTTTAGATTTTTTTTCGTTTTATACCGGAAGTGACCCCTTAATGACCTTTGACCCCAAATCTGTGAGAACCCCATAGATAATAACAATGCATGTGTGCAAGTGGTGTCACTGTCCTACGTAATCTGTGAGAGAAGAAGCATTTTGAGTTGAAATCACGTTTTTGACCCCTGCGTGACCTTTGACCCCACGAGTTTCATATGACATGTAGGGACATGGTCAATGATGGTTGTGACTAAGTTAGGTTAAAATCGGTGTAAGCATATAAGTGCTAGAGCAAATGTAGTGGTCGGCAGAAAGAAGAAGAAGAAAGAAGAAAGAAAGAACCTGTAAGAAAAAAGACACAGCCGTGACTAACGTCACGGAGTGTAAAATCCTGCATCTAGGGTCTCCAATATTGATCAATCAAATTGATCGTGTATAGACCACTTGACATCACTGTTTATCAACAAAGGCGAGGGACTCGTCTATCGATATGCTCGAACGAGCCGCTACACTGTTCAATGGCTTTCCTGTAGGCCTACTATATGAAATGTGGCGGGCGATTTAAAATGCACGTGCCCAGCAGACTACGATGCGTACGCACACTGCAGGGCAAAGAACAATTGAAATTGCCACAATGCGCGCGCATACTGCCGGGCAATGACGTCAGATGCCAAGTGGTCTATAGGACGATAAATTTGATTCAAAGACCCTAGATACAAGAGTGTATTTTTTTTGTGCACTGTACCAGGGCTACGACACTCAACTCATTTGCATAGCAAAATAACCCGTCTCCTCTGCAGCCAATTTGGTTCCGCTCCATCGAAATCAAGCTGGTCACGGAGGAGACTACCCTCCTTTGTGTTTGTTCATTTGTGTATGGAGAGCCCTTCTTGGAGTCCGCAATGACTTAGGCTACGCTCTCAGCTAGAGTCCGACGCTGCATTGCACTACAGTGTGGGCCAAAAACAACTTTACCCAATTTAAAAGGTTCATATCTCAAAATTGAAAAGTCTGCTTCAAAGTATTTTTACATATTCGTAAAGAGCATCTTCTTAAAAGTATTTGGTGAAAAAACTATTCAAAAATGTATTAAATTAAAAACGTGACGCTAGTTTTAAATCAAAGGGTCAAAATTAACTTTGTCCACGCGAAGGCCTACTGGCTGTCGCGTCGCATCACTTGCAAAAGCGAGTTCGATAGAGAATGAGAACCACTCAGTATACGCACACATTTGTTCAGCAATGTTATATAACACAATTAAATAAATTAAACATAAACAATTAACATGTAAAGCTACGATATTTCGTCATCATGGTCATGATATGCAGCTTTCATACTGCAAAGATATAAAAACAATTCTCTTCAAATATGCGCAAAGCAATTGTAACCTCAGACCTCATTTCTGTCATTACGAAATGTTATCTACAAGAAAGTCTGAAGTTATTGCACTTATTGCGTACGTGGTAAGCCTATGTTCGGCAAAGTGTTGCGTCGAGAACTGACTTTGGGGTTTGCTTCAAGTTCCCTTTAAACCGCTGCAGTATTTGCACGCGGTCAGTGAACGGCCAGTTCTTGGACGTCCGCTTCGTGCTTTACATCTAGGCTATTCATCACACTTCCGAAGTTATAAAAGTTGTTCGTATTTAGAGTTATGGTAGGTTTCGGTGGGACTCTTACGTTCGGGAAACGAATCCGAAATTGACGCTACACTTCCAAAAAGCTTTCTGCCATAAAAGTCCTCTCTTTTGTTGTGAAAGTCCTCTCATCTCATCTCATCTTGACACCTTGCAAACCTATTTAGAAATAAGCCACGCAGTCACAAAATGCACGAAGGCCCATTTAAAATTCACAAATCGCGCCAGGTGAAAATGGTAATTGCGTAAATTGTTATACTAATTGTTGGTCAATGACAGTGAATGGGGATTAAAATCGATTGTATTTCGTTCATTCATGTAAAAACAATTATCACTTTTCAAAGACAAGCCAAACGTGTTTACCAAATACATGTATGCCTAACGCATATAGGCCTATACCTTTATACTCTAACTTACTCTTAGCAATCGGACATATCCCATTGAATTACGTGTGGACAAAGTGATTTTTGACCCTCGGACGTAAAACTAGCACCGTTTTGTTAATTTAGCTTCTTTTGCTTTCATTTTTTCATCATATACTTTTAGAAAGATATACATTTAGAATATGTAACAATACTATGGATAGCTCTTCTACAATTCGAGCAAACACCCTCTAAAATTGGGTAAAGTTGTTTTTGGCCCACACTGTAGAAATACATTTTCTGTGAAATCGCTATAGAGCCAACCGGGAACACATATTCGTTTTGAAAATATAGCATTAAAATTAGTATCACCAGGGGGATGACACTCTTATTCACATTTTCATTTTACAACGCAAACCTATATCGAATCCCGGTGGTTTGCGAATAATGAAATGTCCGCATCCCAGATCAATTAAACCCTGGTATGAATTATTTATTAGCTTTCGCCACGATCCGTTTTGCAATAACATAAAAGCACTTCAAATAACAGCCCGTTGAGTTCAATGAACTACGCGTACGCCCTGAAACCGATAGTGCCCCGTAAAGAAGCTCTAGCTCCCATTGACCTCTATAGCCTACAGGTCAGTGAGCTCTCCATACACAAATGAACAAGTACAATAGGACAAGGCCAGGACCTATGACCTGCTTAGTGACATGTTATTTTGAAGTCTTCTAAAGCTTAATATCTTGAAGATTAGTATTCGTTTGTACATATGGACTGCGCATTTATGATGCAAAATATTATAGTTCTTATATAAAATTACAAAATATTGGTATTATGACACACGGTATACAGTAAGCCAAAAAATTAAGGTACCAGTTATATTCACCCCCTGTATATCCTAAACAAAGGCAGATATGTAATAACTGGAACCAACAGCCAATAGCTGCATCCTTTAGCTCGAATTTAAGACCGCATTCGTTGAAATTGTTCAAGAAATAAAGACACGGCGATCCCAAAACCCAAGGAAGATAACAATTTAAAAGTTGCAGTTTGCTGCATTAAATGCCCTATTGATTTGTACACAAAGCGTTCGTGAACAGGAGAACTAGCGCTGCGCTTCCATTGATTAGCACGTTAAAACTAGCGCCGTGCTTTCATTGATTAGAACACAAAAGTGCAATTTTTTATTTCGTATCTTCATTAGGTTTTGGACTACCATTTCTTTAATTCTCAGCCAATTTCAACAAATAAGGTCTTAAATCAGAGCTAAAGAGTACAGGCATCGGCTGCTTGTTTAATTTTGACACATTTGTCTTTATTTAGGATATACAGGGGTGAACACAACTGGTACCTTAATTCTCGCTATTCGCAATAAGGGCGCCGCCAGCGGTTTGCGATGTATCATGGGAAAAATCGTGATGTATCATGGGAAAAGGTCGACATCCAAGTCCGCGCAATACGAATATTACCATGCTATTACATAGGAACACGTGACAATATTTTTAGTTTGTCAATATAACGGTATTACACGCAAATCGATAGAGAAAAAATTAATTGTGCACATTTCAAATCACATTATTAAGTATTATTGAGTATCGATTCGCGTGTAACACCTTTATTTTGACAAACTAAAAAATATTGTCACGTGTTCTGACAGAACTGGCAACCATGCTCGGGTAACACGTGTTTTCTGTGCGGGTGAGAAAATCATCTTTTGGAGATGTCTTATGGCCGTTTTTGGAGAAAATTTCTTTAATTTGACGATGGTATCGTTGAATGGTGGTGTTCAGGAACGTTTTGGGTCGATTTTAGGGTGATGAGTGCTGACACTAAACGAAAAAGAAGGAGAAGGGCCTCGTCGGCGAATGGACATACTCATGATACTGTGAACGCTGCATACCCTAGTGTGCATGTACATGCAAAACAGCTGCAGGACAAGATGGCCGGAGGAAATGAGCTGAGAGAAATAAATCATAAACTGGACAAACTTGACGGCATTATGAAAAAGTTAGATAACATGGATGACAAACTGGACAGTATGGATAAAAGACTGACAGCGCAAGAACAAGAGATAAAAAGAATGCAAGCCCAAGTGGCAGATAACATTGAAAAACTGTTCAATTTGGAAGACAGAGTTGACAACGCGAGCCCAACATCTGAAATGATAAAAAATCTGACTGATCAAACTGAAGATTTGGCTAACAGACTTAGACGGAATAATATTGTAATGCACAATGTTCCAGAAGGAGCAGAAGGAGAAAATGTTTATGACTGTTCTTCGTTTGTTAAGAAATTTCTTGTGGAGCACATGAAAATAGAAGATGCTGGGCAGTGGGAAATTGAAAGAGCCCACAGATCGCCAACAGGTCCCCCCAGAATGGGCCGTATTCGACCAGTGACGGTGAAGTTTCTGAGATACAGGGATAGACTAACAACGCTGAAAGAAGCCCCTCTAGCCCTGAAAGACAACCCTTTTCGTATGGAGGGAAGGCCGGGTGACTTCAATATATATATCTCCGACGATGTGACATTCGCGGTCAGAAAGCAAAGGAGTATACTGGTGAAACTCAAGAAGCAATTGAAGAGCAAGTACCCCAAGAGACGATCGTTTATCCCGTATGTTGTGCCGCCGATTCTCCTGCGCGAGGACGAGAGCGGAGCCTTGGTACGGATGAGTCCCGGAGACACGCTAGCAGCATCATCATCATCAGATTCAGAATAACTTGGGATTATTTGGAAGGATTTTAAACTTCGGCAGTGTTAATTTTTCCAAAGCTGGATTATAATTATAGATTTTGTTCGATGGATCATACTGACAAGATGCTGTATTTTTGAGAGGAGTCACGGACAAAAGAGACATCTGGATCGCTGGTATGTTAGTGTATTTAAATATTAAATTAAAAGAAATTGACTTTTAAGCGACAATCAGTGTCTTCACTTCGCTTTATTATCTCATTTATAATATGAGATGAGTTACCAGTTATTAATGAACATTATATGGACTGAGTGGAACATATTAACTCTTTTTTGTCATGTGAGTGACATCTGCATATTGTCAGTTGTGTAAAAATTGCATAATGTATGGTAAATGTTGACAATGTTTAAAAGTTGTTCGTAAGCTTTGGTGGAATTTTTCGCTTTGTAATTGAGATTATCACTTGTATGCTATCATCACCAATATCTGAGACCATGGCAAAATGCTCTTTTTAAATTATTGTTTCCTCCAATTTTGGTTTTCTCATTAAGCCCGATATATTAAATACATTTTCTTTTAATTTGAAACGTGTTTGAGGTGAAATCTGATTTCGCCCGGTGAGTTTTATTTCAGCCTTTTTTTTGCGAGGGTGGTTAGCCGAGACTCGCTCGAAATTCAGCGAGTCTAATTATCATAAGGATTTGAATTTGGAACTTGAAACGACAATGGACTTGGAAAATATTATGTATACATGTTGTTATCAAAAAGACGTTGCGTGGTGGTTGTTTTTAATTTGGTTGTATATGAATGTGCAGTTGTGTTTATACAGATTACCCAGAGGTTGTAGTGAATGTACATGTACTGGTTTCACCATCAAGTTGATGGGTTGTACAATACTGTGGAATGTAAACAAGGGTGCGAGTGCGCGTACGGACACCTGTGTTTGGTATCCAAATTAACATATTATAATTATGATGTCAACAATGTCTGGAATAACTGATTTGAAAGTTAATTTGATGTCATTAAATGTTAAAGGCATCAGAGGTATAAACAAGCGCAGGAAAGTGCTTCATTTGATGCACTGACCAAATTTAATGCTAACATTGAATAAACGCGGAATTAAGAATATGCGTTTCTAGTATATACAGCGTCTGACTCTACCTGAGGACCTAGCCTGAGTCCCATGGGCTCCAAGAATGGCTCTCCATACACAAATGAACAAATACAATGAAGGGTCGCCATTGCTCTCCATACACAAATGAACAAATACAATGGAGAGTCCGACTGCCATGCAAATGAGCCAAGTGTCCTCTCAAGGTATGCTCTGTGGTATCACCCTTGTGGCCCCCATGCTTTCATTAAAAGGAAATGAAAATTAAAAAAAAACACGGATCTACCTGTGCACCTATAAAATGGGCACAGCAATTTGTCTCAAATATTAATGAATTTTAAGAAACATACGGGATATGATGAACATTGACCTGACGCCATGATAGTAGGATCTATTAGTCGTTTTATATACAATGTATTGTCATAAAGCCAGGGCTGTCAACTTTTTGAATTGCTTGGCGTGAGACACAGGCGTACCGGGATTTGCCGACTCCAACGGCTCGGGAATGTGAAAAGCGGGTGGGGGGTGGGTAAGGAGCAACAAATTATTCATGACGATGCGTGAGATTTTACTCATTTTCCAGCTTTTTGCGTGAGATCAGGTGGATGTGACTGTGAGTTCATAAGGGCAATGTCGGGGATTATAGGACACAATCGATGGGGACTGAGAGATGAGGTCCGACCAGGTCCGACCGAGTCTCCTACACAGGTTACGCTCCTGTGGAGGGGCGGAACCAAACTGGCTGATGTGGAGACTAAGCCAGTTTGCGTCGGTCTGATACTCGTCTTTGACCATGCGCAGATCTGGCTGGTCAGGAAGATATTTAATATCCCGAATTTATAATATGCCTACAAGTTCCATCTATAACCGATTTGCTAGAGAATATTTGTTACCATGTTTAATAAATTCGTATTAATCGTATAATAAAATGTGGCCAAATGTATATTTGTGTACATAGTGTGTGATCCACTCTTCTACGGACTTGGCTACTAAGCATGTCGGGAAGGATATGGCGGTATGCTGACCTGGGTCAATATGTTCTGGGCAGATGAGGTCCGACCAATTGCCTACGACCTCGTGTGCGATCATGTGTAACATGCAATTCCCGATAATAATAGAGATTCCCTGGTGAGATTTACTACCCAGGCGTGAGATTATACTACCTTGGCGTGAGACCGTGAGAATGTGACCCAATGCGTGAGACTCACGGCCAATGCGTGAGAGTTGACAGCCCTGCATAAAGCTTCATAATACCAATATTTGTCATTATATATAATGAGTAATATTTAGCAACGTAAATGTGCAGTTCATATGCACAAACGAATACTGATCTTTATGATATTCAGGTTTTGTACATCACATTATAACATGTCACATAGGAGGTCATACGTGTTGACCTTCGTCTATTGTATTTGTTCATCTGTGTATGGAGAGGATTAACGCCATTAAACGCCATTAAAACTCCATCAGTATTAGCATGATTAGGGCGTAGTTCAGTGAACTCACCGCCCGGGGACTCACCGTATTGCTATTCCAGGTACTTTGATAATACAGATAATATGTATTAATGGGTCGAGGCGATTGCATTGAAAAATCTAATAAATTATTCATAAAAGTTACGTAATCAATCGATAGTGCGGACACTTTTCATTTACAAACCACCAAAATTCGTGATCTTTTAGCGTTGGAAAAGAAACCACGTGAATAGAGTGCCCTCTCAAGAATATCAACTCTCTGACTGTACACACGAACATCAATAAAATCAAACTAGATTAGATCTGTCTCTTCAATATAATTGATCCAATTTTGTATCCAATCCTGCATCTAGGGTCTCCAATATTGATCAATCAAATTTGATCGTGTATGAGCCGCATTAGCTCTATGATTCAGTAGCGTAGCCAGCGGGTGGGTAGTGGGTAGATTGGGTACAATTACCGAATGGGCACAACTTGCTACTTCACGACTGTGTGGCTAATAGGCCTACGGATATGAATTTCACTTTTGAATGAAAAATCATTTTTCAAAAAAAATTGACATAATGACGTTTAAGTTTAATAGGACTAATTGGTGAATGACAACAATGTATTTTTGCTGAACCATGAAATGGTATCAGCCTATATCAGTGTATGATACTCGCTTACTTACTAGCTTATTTACTTACTGACTAACCTTTGCTTTGTAATGGACATATATTTAAATGCCACGCAGGTATGAAACCCCAAGTGGTGTCAAATGAAAGAGGAAGAAGTAAAGAACAGGGGGGGGCCGGCCAAGATTGGCTGAATTTTGACGTTGTCATTGGTTTTACACGTAAACACAAAAATGTCTCAAATTATTCCAAAACTGTACGTATGTTATTAAGCACTATTTTATCAGTCTAAATCCGTTGAGGTTCGCCAGTGAACCTCATTGTAAGTACTGTTTTTTGAATGTTTTGTATGAATAACGCACGGTATGTTTATGATATATACCTAAAATTTCCCCATTGTGTATCACGGTTCGCTTGGTCTAACGGTAACGGGTCTCGCCTGCGGTGCATAGGGTCCCGAGATCGAGTCCCCACTCCCGGCTATAATTTTTTTTTTCTTCACATTTATTTTGAATCCAAAAATATTTATTTTTATGTGAAAATTTATACATTCACTGAGAAATATATTTTGTGCATTTTTTTTCTGTAACGGGGCCAATAGAGCTAAAAACACAACTCAGCACGGGGCGTCCAATGTCCAGGCAGTGTTGCCGTCATATTGTCTGTTTTGTTTACGATATTGGCTGTTGCCACAGTGAATAATGTAGTCCACCATCGTCTGGTAAAGAATGTAATACAAATATTTCCCCACCGGGGTGACACTCATCATAAGACCCGGGTCAATGTTCATATGGGTCCTTTTCATATCTCAAAATGCCAAGAAGGTGTGACCCCCAAGTGGTGTCAAATGAAAGAAGAAGAAGTAATATTTCCCCACCCGGGGGTGACACTCATCATAAGACCCGAGTCAATATTCATATGGGTCCTTTCATATCTCAAAATGCCAAGAAGGTATGACCTCAAGTGGTGTCAAATTAAAGAAATAAAAGTAAAAGAATATTATAGGCCTAATGAAAAATAAGACCCGGGTAAATATTCCTATTTTGGGTCCTTTTCCATATCTCGAAATTGCAAGAAGATATGACCCCCCCCTCCGAGTTTCCTACCGGGGTGACACTCCTCGTTAGACTTGGGTCAATATTGTGGGTCCTTTTCATATCTTGAAATGTCAAGAAGGTATGACCCCATGGGGTCAAAAAAATATAAAAAAAAAAAAATACAGAATATAATAAAAAATAATTTCCCCACCGGGGGTGCTCATAAGACTCTGGTAAATATTCCTATATTGGGTCTCTATCTCGAAATACCCCCTGGTGATAGTGGTATACCACAATATAGGCCTACTGCTGAAGCCACATGGTTCTGCTATGGTGCGGTAACCGCTCTATATCTATTTTTTGCTGAACCATGAAATGGTATCAGAGCTTACTAGTTTCCCAGCAAACACAACGTTTTACAGAAAAGGTTTAAATGTCGGGTTATGAAGGGTATAAAAACGTTTTAATTCATAAAACATTTTTGAAAACGTAATGCAACACATTCTAACGGAATGTTATTTAACTGTTGAATATTTTACAATAACTTTTTAAAAACGTATTCATGATCTTTATATAACCCGACATTTAAATGTTATTAAAACGTTTCAAATAAACGTTTTAAGAACATTTTTGTGTTTGCTGGGTTACTTGGTTACTATGTAATCTTTTGGTCTGAAATGGACATGCCATGAAGGTATGACCCCCCGAGTGGTGACAAATGAAAGAGGAAAAAGTAAAGAATATAAAAAAATATATACCCGGGGTGACACTCATCATTAGACCCGGGTCAATAGTCATATGAATCCTTTTAATATCTCAAAATGCCAAGAAGGAAAGACCCCGAGTGGTGTCAAAAGAAAGAGATAAAAGTAAAGAATATTATAATAAAAATAATTTCCCCACCGGGGGTAACACTCCTCAAAAGACCTTGGCCAATATTCATATTTCGGGTCCTTTTCATATCTTTAAATGCCATGAAGGTATGATCCCCCGTGTGGTTTCAAATGAAAAAGATAAAAGTAAAGAATATAATAAAGATGATTTCCCCACCGGGGGCGACACTTCCCATAAGACATGGGTCAATATTCATATTTTGGGTCCTTTTCATATTTCGAAGTGCCAATAAGGTAAAGTGGTGTCAAAGTAAAGAATATAATAAAAAAAATAATTTCCTAACACTCTCCATTAGACCTGGGTTAATATTCCCATTTTGGGTCTATATGGCGAAATCCCAAGAAGGTCACCCCCGGTCATACCTAAAAAAAAAGGGGACATTTTAATTGAGGTAACGTACGACAAACGGTTAAAAGTTGTAAACACTTCACATCTCAAAATAGCCATTTTCATGATACGTCATTATGTCATCCGAATTATATCCATGACCATTGACCACCACCACCTCTGCAATCAATCATAATCATCATCATTGACATCATCTTCATCATATAGGCCGATTTTTTAGGGCGCTAGCGCCTGAAACTCTTCACTTTTTCAAACGACCGAGAAAAAAATTGAGTCAACCTTTTCGGACTGTTGAGGAAGGGGCGGCAAAATTTAATTTTCTTCAGCCCCCCGGGGTTGGGGCGGCCACGGTACGCCACTGAGAATGGAGTCGAGTGACTCTATAAGTGGAGTAAACTAGCACTGACTCACCAACGGAGTCACCTGACTGTCACAAGAGAGTCAGTTGACTCTACCTGTGGAGTCAATTGACTCTACATACAGATTCATCGAAGAAATTTATGACTCTTCAAGAGATTCAGACTCTAGAATAGTTTGGCTCTTGACACCATGGAATGTATATTCTCCCATTCCTAAGGAATGGTGGTTCAGCCTAAGTTTCTAAAACCTGTCGTCTGACGATCGCCTATATGGCATGAAACTCAAAGTAAAGTCTCCTATTCCTTTAGCAGAGAGAAGATATTCTTGAGAGGGCACTCTATTCACGCGGTTTCTTTTCCAACGCTTAAAGATCACGAATTTTGGTGGTTTGCAAATGAAAAGTGTCCGCACTATCGATTGATTACGTAACTGTTCTGAATAATTTAATAGGTTTTTCAATGCAATCGTCTCGACCCATTAGTACATATTATCTATGGAGTTTTAATGGCGTTTAATGGCGCTAATCCTCTCCATACACAGATGAACAAATACAATAGATGAAGGTCAACACGTATGACCTCCTATGTGACATGTATGCGATGTACAAGAACCTGAATATCATAAAGATCAGTATTCGTTTGTGCATATGAAATGCACATTTACGTTGCTAAATCAGTTCGGGGGCACTGCTAATTCAAAGACGTCTCTGATATCAAAGACTCTTCAGTGCCGAGTCACCTGACAGTATCATAATCAGTCCCAGAACAACGCCAAATATGGATTAAAAGACCTTTGACCTTGGATGTACAACAGCATGTTATGATCTAATGGGAAACTGTGCACATCAACAAACACCATTTCTATCAAAAAGGCAACGTCTGATATAATTTGAAACCACATAAATTACTAGAGTTGGTTCTTCTCTTGGATTTGGACCAAGCTTTAGAATATCGAATGTTGCGTTTTGAAATAAAACAAACCAGAAATTTATCACCCATTGTAAAGATATGGCACATGTACCGAATACATGTACATACATTGGCTGACCTTGTGGATTTCCTGGCCCAGCCATGCTAACCACATGAGGAGATTATACGATTAACCTAGTGCAGCTATTGTCATAGCAGGGTATTATTATGTAATACTCCTGATCCATATTTGGCGTTCTCTTGGACTGATAATTCAAAGACGTCTCATAAATCACATACTCCCTAGTCTCAAAACCCAGCCGCAAACGATATTGTGAACGTGAACTGGCGCAACGGGAATATTTTTGCGAGTAGGCCTAATCAGCATGATCAGGGTTGTAGCTAGCCCAAGTGCCTGCTAGCTCCTGCTAATTTTACGGGGATGACTATTTGGCTAGTTAGCATTTGGCTAGTTAAATTCAAAATCAATAGAGGGCGTCCTATTTTGGCTAGTTAAATGTTGGTCACCCAGGCTAATTTTGTCCCTTAGGCTAGTTAAATATTTGTCCCTCAGGCTAGTTAAAATTTTGTCCCTGAGGCTAGTTAAAATTTTGTCCCTCAGGCTAGTTAAATTTTTATCCCTTAGGCTAGTTAAAATTTTGTCGCTCAGGCTAGTTAAATTTTTGTCCCTCAAGCTAGTTAAATTTTGGTCTCTCAAGCTAGTTAAATTTTGGTCTCTCAAGCTAGTTAAATTTTGGCCCCCAAGCTAGTTAATTTTGTGTCCATCAATGCCAAAGATTCTCAGGCTAAAATGAGTAAATTATGTAGAGCTCCCAAGATTGAGGAGTTGCACTGCATTTTTATGCCTATACTTCCAATGTCATGGTGTAGACTTGTTTTCTTTGATAAGCGCTAGACTTGTTTCAAGTCTTTGGAAGCAAACCAGCCTCATTTTTAATGGCAAAGTTCAATAGCCTCATACAACAGTAATTGCTTAAAATGCAAACTCAAGTTGTGGAGTATGAGTTTCTGTATACCAAAGGACGCTCAGTGCTCAAAGTCTCTAACACTAAAAATAAACCCAAAATGGTCTTAAGTGCATAGTTTGATAACCTGCATGTAACAAGCATAACTCACAATTTGACCTCAAGTTTTGAGGTAATGAGTTTTTACACCTAAACACATTAAAAGGTCACTAAAAGAACTTACAAACATTATGAATAGAGACATGTGTTCTATAGATGAGCATGTTTGAAATTTTGCAAGGTCTTATCACCCTCGCTAGAAGTAGTACCTCCAGTTTCAAATTGGTTTTTTGTGGATTATTGCTGTGGGATTATTGGCAGGGGAAAGTTGAAATCATGGACACAGAAAAGCTAATCCATATTTCAATTTCTTTTGTTTTAGTAGTGGACATATAAAGAAAACATAATCTTCCTCTGTTTCTTCTTCATCATCTCCCTCCTCCACCTCTTATACTTTTATTAGGCCTATTAAGTGATATTGTTATTGGCCTACTAAATTATATAATGCAAATTTGATGAAATTATGCATTTCAGTTTATTACTATAGTATTCGGAGGAGGGGTCTCTGAAAAAGTTCCTACTCCATTTTTTTGTTGAAAACTCAGACAAGAAAAATGTTTTTATTTTTCTTAGCCCAAGCGTGTCTGTACTGTTTTCATAAGCCGTTTAGAGCATTTTTATTTAAAAGGTGTCCCATGAAAGTGTGCTAAAATTGTTTCCTCTCTAGTCTCTACTCCTTCGGCTTGCCAAAAATTGCTTCCCCCATTATTATTATTATTAACGGCATTTATACAGCGCCTTTACTAAAGGACAAAGCGCTGTACAAAACAAATCACCCTTAAGAAATACAAAAACAATCAAAACCTTTAAAATACACACATAGCATTATTTAGCATTTATAAAGAAATAGTTAAAAACATTATACATGTACAAAGCAATGATTTCCATCCTAAAATAAACGGGAAAATAAATACCAAAATGAAAACAGAAATAATGTACAGAAGTAAAACACTATTATGAAACATAACTGATAATGATATACGCTAAAAACCATTAAAAAAATTAGGCAAATACGCAAAAACACTTAAAAAACCAGGAAAATCGGTTTGCCACCCCCCCCCCCCTTTTAAACTCTCCCGGGGCTTTAATTATTGCACAGCCCCTAACATTTTGTGTAAAAGAAATATATATATCAGACTAATCATTTAAACTTCTGTGCAATTTCATGTCTAATTGACTTCCATAATTGACTAACTCCAAAATTTTCTGTTCACCGTTACCATGGTTACAGATCCAACATTCAACACAATACCCCTCCACTATCAGAAATCTCCTGTCTTAATTTGAGACATAATATGACAAGCTGAAATGATAAATATAAACACAGACATCCTTGGGACAAGGGTTTAGCAGCCAGGGCTGTTAAAACAATTAATACCACAAATATATAACACAAATCACATTCATAAGAGCTAAGTCAAACATGCTCTGTTCTTTAACCCCAATATCCTTGTACAGCATACAATGACCTTTGAGTCTGTTGGGTAAAAACTCCCATACTCTTCAACTTGAGGTCAACTTTGAGCTATATTTAATGAATGGGGGTTATTGAATTTGCCACAGGAGATGAGATCATTTTGACAGACACTGTAACTCCTAGTAATGAATAACTCCCCAAGTCCTCCCTCCTTTTTAGTCCGCAAATCCCATCATCATGGTGACAAGACCATGCTGGCCTCACCATACTCACCTCAGCTTTTGTGTTATCATACTCAATTCTATATGGATGGTACAAAGCAATTTTATAAATGTTCATCTGATTTAACTAGCCTGAGAGACTAAAATTTAACTAGCCCGAGGGACAAAATTTTAACTAGCCTGAGGGACAAAATTTTAACTAGCCTGAGGGACTAAATTTTAACTAGCCTAAGGGAAAAAATTTAACTAGCCTAAGAGAAAAATTTTAACTAGCCTAGGGGACAAAATTTTAACTAGCCTAAGGGAAAATTTTTTAACTAGCCTAGGGACAAAATTTTAACTAGCCTAAGGGAAAATTTTAACTAGCCTAGGGGACAAAATTTTAACTAGCCTGGGCGACCAACATTTAACTAGCCAAAATAGGACGCCCTCTATTGATTTTGAATTTAACTAGCCAAATGCTAACTAGCCAAATAACAAATCCCTAATTTTACTATCCAATTTATGAATTAAATCGCGGGCTCGGGATACACTCTTTCTAGTGAACGTGAGAAATCGGAGAATGCTAAAAAAATGTTGCTCTTTTTCATAATTGAGCTTAAATGCTGCAGAATAAGTTTGCTCCCTCGACGACATTTTGCAGACTTTCAATTCTCCGGACACATCAAAACTGTTTATTGGTTATTTTCGGAGCATATATTTTTTTACAGATTTCCAACTGAGCCGCGAATTTTAGTTTTAGGCCTATATGAACACTCGTGCTCAATAATTCCTCCAATTCAGCCTAAGTTTGGGCTTTTCTGTTTTGCTTGTGGGGGATGTGCTATAATAGGCCTATAGTCATTATATCTATGAAAGATATGCCTATAATTCCTAACAAATTTCCTGCGGACCTGACTTCTGCATGGGTATGAACCTGCTCAATTAGGCCTATATGGATAAATGCAAGTTAGCCTTTTCTTTTTTGACGGAGAAGGGTGCCTGAGAGGGATGTGCTCCCTCAGAAGTTGGAGAATTATTTTCAAAAAGTTATGAAAGGCACAATAAAGTCATTTGGTGTAAAAGTTTACACTTATTATTCGTATTATTTTGGGCATAACAGATTTCAACGGACCCGACTTGTGAGGGGGATATTATCCTCAAACTAAAAGCCAATTCGTGCATCATTTTGCATTAGGCCCCTATTATTAACTTATTTTCCCGACCATCATGATTAAGCATAGCCTATAGGCCATATAACCATGTCATGCATAATATGTATTTTAGAATGGATTTCCAGTGGATGCGACTTTCGTGTCACAAATTTCAAGCATGAACATAATTATGATGCGCAATGACTCAGAACGTAGGCCTACTCTTCCTCGTTTCTTCTTGTTTTCTTCCTTGTTTTCTTTCCACTTTTCCCCCTTTCGTTTGCCTAAAAATCCCCGGATATTGAAATGAGCCTGGGTGGCTGTGGCAAAACAAAATTTTCAACCCAGTTTTGCTAATATTTTGTCCTGATTTTTATAACATTTTCGTCCCGGTATTGGCAATTATTTTATATATGTTTTCAGTTGTCGGGATATTTCTTTCAATTTTTGGGAAATCAGACCGAAAAAGTAGACCTTTTCCTTTTCCCTCCCTTTTCCGCCCTTCAATTTTTTAGGGGGCACTATACTGCCCCACTGACTGTGTCCAGGCCCGTACGCAGAGTGGGGCCGTGCGGTGGGGCAAAAGTCCTCAAAAAATCCTAATTTGCGACTGTAGCGAGCAAAAAAAATGTGTTTTTTATGCTTTTTTAGTCAAAAAAGGTCCAAAGTTTGTGAAGAAGGTCCACTTTTTACAAAATCGCCCCCTGGAAAAAAAGAACCACTTTTTCAAAATCAGCACCCCCTAAAAAAACGGGCCTGGCTATGTCACTGCTCTGTCACTCCCCTTCCTCTCCCTCCCTCTCCCTTCTCTCTTTCTGTTTCTGTCTCCCTCATTTTTTTTAAGACCCGGGGCTGCAGGCTCCAAAGCCCCACTCCATGGGCAGTGGGCACGCGCCTGGTTTACCGTAATTTGTTTTGAGCCACCTAATCATAACATAACCCTACCCCTATCAATAAAATACAAGTGTCCATATTTCTCCGAATTCGTCCCATGCACGTGTGCAAGAGTCAGGCCACGAGGTTAGGCCTGAACGTTTCCGTAGGGGCCTACCATTTTTCAAGTCATTTTTGAATATATTTTTGAAAAGTTGCCGCAACAATGCGTGCCAAAAATCGCTCCCTCCCCCTCGTTGACTGGCCAAAAATTCATTGTTCCTCCTTTTTTTGCCTTGCCAAAATATTCACTCCCCATGACTTGGGATTTTTGTTACTTCAAAACGTTGGATATGGCTCGATTTTGCCAATCTAAGTGTTTTCTGGGACCATTTGTCAGAATTTGCACAGATAGATATGATGTTTGCACAGGCAGATATTTGCTAAACATAGGAAAGCATATTCCGATACAGTCAGTCACCTTCTTTCCGATGTGCTGCATTTAGTGCCAAACTGTAAAAAAAGCACGACGTATGTGATATCACAGACCCCCGTATGTGAAATCACTGACCCGTCTTTGATATCAGAGACGTCCGAATTAGCAGTGCCCCCGAACTGAAATATTACTCATTATAATAATGACAACTATTGGTATTATGACAATTAATACGGTATATACATTGTATATAAAACGACTAATAGATCCTTAATACTATCATGGCGTCAGGTCAATGTTCATCATATCCCGCATGTTTCTTAAAATTCATTCATATTTGAGACAAATTGCTGTGCCCATTTTATAGGTGCACAGGTAGATCAGTGGTTTTTTTTTTAATTTTCATTTCCTTTTAATGAAAGAATTAAGGTTTCCACTGCACGGGGGCCACAAGGGAGATGGGAGATACTAATTTTAATGCTATATTTTCAAAACGAATACGTGTTCCCGGTTGGCTCTATAGCGATTTCACAGAAAAGGTATTTCTAGTGCAATGCAGCGTCGGACTCTAGCTGAGAGCGTAGCCTAAGTCATTACGGACTCCAAGAAGGGCTCTCCATACACAAATGAACAAACACAAAGGAGGGTAGTCTCCTCCGTGACCAACTTGATTTCGATGGAGCGGAACCAAATTGGCTGCAAATGAGTTGAGTGTCATAGCCCTGCCTTTAGGTAATACTTTGAATTTATATCCGAACTGTCGGAGTGACCCTGTAGTTGAGTCAGGGTGACTGTAGAAGCAGAGTCCAGCCACTACGCGACTCTATGTCTAAAATGACTCCATATTTGGTCACTCCATATGAAATCAAGGAGGCGCCCCACCTGACCCCCTCAGATTTGCTTTATATTTTAGTCATATGTTGTACCTGTAAAAATATTAAAACCTGCAAATTTGAGGTCTGTAGCTTACGGATTTTCTGTGGCAGCCATTTAAAGTTGGAGTAGGGGGGTCTAAATTTGGACCCAAAAGTTGCCCTTTAAATAAATTTCATCTTTGGGAGTCTGTGACTTCTTTATAAAAAGAGAGAGGTCTGAAACTCTGTATACACACTAACTGCATGCCAAATTTGTCAAAAAATAAAAAATAAAACATTTCTGTAATTGCGTGTTGTGTCACGGGGTCATTAAATATGCAAGAAAAAATGTAATGTTTTGTAAACTGGAAAGTTTAGCCCCCCTAAATTCACATTTTTTGTCAGATTAATTATTTTTTGTTATCACTGATGCTATATATAGGATAAATACAATACATATCCAAAAAATTGAGGTCACAACTCATTTACATTTCAAACAGCGCCCTCACGAAGATGAAATTTATTGCAAATTCAACATTTTCAGGGGGCCCAAAGTCGATGTGGTCCACCTTCAAAATTTATAAAACATCACTTTTATATAACTACTAGTCTTAAGTTACAACTTGCCAAATTTAGATCCTCCTACTCCAACTTTAAATGGCTACCATAGAAAATCTGTATACAGTAGCGTAGCCAGCAGGGGGCAGAGTGCCACCCCTGACAAAAAAATGAAAGAAAAAAGTGCCCTTTTGACAAAAAATGAAAGAGAAAATCAGGAGGGCAAAGGAAAAGAAAAGGGCAAGGAGCTCTTTTCTAGCAAAATTCAGGGCCAAAATAGTGTAAAATACAAAAATTTTTCGCGCTACGCGCGCACATTGCAGCAATAGCCCTTTTCAGCCGGATAATGGGCGAAAATAATGTAAAATACCATTTTTTTTCGCGCTGCGCGCACATCATCCCAATAAGGCATTTTTCGGGAAGTTCGAAGACATACAGTCTCTATGTATTGTATGATGCAACTGCAATTTTTTTCGGCTGTGCCCCAAAAATTTTATTTTGCCACCCCTGACCAAGAAAGCTGGCTACGCCCCTGTCTGTATAATTATATTGAAAATGAAATGGAAATAAAAGTAAATAGGGCCAATAACTACTCATCTAATCATTTATTTTTAATATTGTGGCCAATTTGACTTTCAAGCCTTCCGAATTCGGCACATTTGCAGTACATGCAATCATAAGAAAATGACCATGGTCGACTTTGGGCTTATCATTTTATATGAAGTCAACCTATACAATTACTGGGACTTAGCAAAGTTGTAACTTAAGACTAGTAGTTATATAAAAGTTATGTTTTATAACTTTTGAAGGTGGACCACATCGACTTTGGGCCCCCAGAAAATGCTGAATTTGCAATAAATTTCATCTTCGTGAGGGCGCTGTTCGAAATGTAAATGAGTTGTGACCTCAATTTTTTGGATATGCATTGTATTTATCCTATATATAGCATCAGTGACAACAAAAAATAATTAATCTAACAAAAAATTTGAATTTAGGGGGCTATAAACTTGCCAGTTTACAAAACATTACATTTTTTCTTGCATATTTAATGACCCCGTGACACAACGCGCAATAAATTACAGAATTTTGTTATTTTTTATTTTTTGACAAATTGGGCATGCAGTTAGTGTGTATAGGGGCCTACATACTCTCATTCTTTTTATAAAGAAGGCACAGACTCCCAAAGATGAAATTTATTTAAAGGGCAACTTTTGGGTCCAAATTTAGACCCCCTACTCCAACTTTAAATGGCTGCCACAGAAAATCCGTAAGAGCTACAGACCTCAAATTTGCAGGTTTTTAATATTTTTACAGGTACAACATATGACTAAAATATAAAGCAAATCTGAGGGGGTCAGGTGGGGCGCCTCCTTGATTTCATATGGAGTGACAATATTGGGAGTCAAAAAGTCATCAACGGTGACTCTTGCGTGGAGTCAAGAAATTTATGACTCTTCAAGGGAGTCAGATGACTCCCAATATGGCGTCATTTTAGACATAGTGTCGCAGAGTGGCTGGACTCTGCTTTTAGAGTCACCCTGACTCCAGTTTGGCTTTCAGTGCAGGGTTGGCACGATTTAAATCAATTGATTTAAATCACGATTTAAATCAAATGATTTTTTAAATCACTGATTTAAATCAACTTTTTCAGTTTTACCATTTTTGATCAATTTAAGTTAATTTCTATCTTGAATTGGCTGTTTTACTTCATTTATAATGCGTCTACACATTTTCAATACAATTAAATACCTCTATGATGTCATTTTATCTATTGCTAAAAAAACATTTTCAAGGTGCAGAATTCAACATGTTTTTCCAATTTTTTTCTTTGAAATTTTCACATCTGAAAACGCGTTTTGATTTTGTGTAAATACCTGATAATATTGTGTCTAGCATTCCACTGGTCTCTTTTGACTTTATCATGGCGAATAGCAGTTCATGAAATAAAAGAAATTTAAAAAAATCGATTTAATTTTTTTTAATCCGATTTAAATCAAATAGAAAATTTAATGAGTTCTTGAGATCCTTAATTGTTTTAACTATTTCTTAATTTTTACGTCTTTACTATTTCTTTATTTCAAACTGGTTAAGTCAGGTTCGCGCGAAAAATGTTGAAGCTAAACTGGTGAAATATGGTACAAAACTGGAATGAATTCGCGCGAAGCGCAAAATTTTTTGCACTTTTTAGGTTTAAATGGCCAAATATGGGGTTAATTTGGTCATAAACCCATATGCAGGCATCAACATTGGGGGGGGGGGGGTGATTGTATGGACCATCCCCGGGATCTACGCCTATGGTCATTAACGATGTAGTTATTACTCATTAGAGTGATAGTGTTACACCCAATTGTAAAGTGCGCACATTTTGTTGATTTGAAGCTTGAGAGTATAGGACCCAAATTTTTTTGATCCCTCCCCATATTTTCAAAGGCCCCCCCACCAAAGTATTTATGAACACTCACTTATTCATGGTGTTATATCTCACATAGCGGGGGCATCATTGCACATGTTGAATTTTTTGATAATTGCATGACACATTTCGAAAAAAAAAAAAAAAGTATCTTGTAGATCTGATATTTATCCACCGAAATTAGATTTTCCACCCAGTTACTTCGTTCCTTCCATTCTTCTATCATTTATTTAAAATATATTTATTTATAGGGGCTGTGCAATAATTATGAGCCCCGGGGGAGGGTAAAATTTTTTTTTAATGGGGGAGGGAAGGGCAAGCGATTTTTGGCATACATTCATGGGGCGCCTTTTTAATAAAACGCTCTAAAAAGGCTTAGGAAAACAGTACAGAAACGCTTCAATAAAATTTGAAATTTTCCTGCTTGCTGCGCTCGCAACATTATAGGCTAACTAGACTATTCAAAGTTTGCAACTTCGGATCCCAAAAATTTGGCATGTGTAAAGGGGGGGGCAAAGATTTTTTGGCGGGCCGAGGGGGGAGGGCAAGCGATTTTTGGCAGGCCGAGAGGGGGGGGGGGCATGCAATTTTGGCGGGCCGTTCGGAAATTTTACCCCCCGGGGGCTTATAATTATTGCACAGCCCCTTAGCCTAGGCCAATTTATTTAGTGATAGTGATTGATTGATTAAAAGACAAATAATGATTTGTAGACCAAATGGGTGATAGACCCAATGGAGATAATGGGATTTAGACCAAATTAATGTTATTAGACTAAGGAGTTGTGCAATAATTATGATGGGGGGGGGTAAATTTCTA
Organism: Amphiura filiformis; assembly: GCF_039555335.1. Taxonomy (NCBI): domain Eukaryota; kingdom Metazoa; phylum Echinodermata; class Ophiuroidea; order Amphilepidida; family Amphiuridae; genus Amphiura; species Amphiura filiformis. The sequence goes on from NC_092640.1 coordinate 442,558, forward strand.
AATGACGTGCCAAAATTGCTTGACCCCCCCTCTCGGCTTGGCAAAAATTGCTTGCCCCTCCCCCTCCTCTTGGCTTGCCAAAAATTGCTTGCCCCCTCTCGGCCTGCCAAAATATCTTTGCCCCCCCCCCCTTTGCACATGCCAAATTTTTGGGTTCACAATATTATTTGCCAACTTTAAATGGTTATAGGCCTATGATGCGAGCGTAGCGAGCACGACATTTTGCATAGGCCTATTAGAACGTTTCTGTACTGTTTTCCTAAGCCTTTTAGAGCGTTTTTTTAATTGTAATATGTGTGCCAAAAAAGCTTTCTCCCCTTCCTCGACCTGCCAAAACTTGCTTGCCCCGCCCCCACCCTTCTCAGCCTGCCAAATAATCCCCCTGGCTCATAATTATTGCACAGCTACTAAATTATTTTTGAATTTTTGGTTAGGCCCTATAAGCCTATAGACCAAAATTAATGGTCCTTAGACTAAATTATGGTTATTGTATCTCTTGGTTATTAGACTAAATGTTCAGGCTGTGGACATATTATAGACCGCAAGGGTTTAGACAAATTGGGATTTAATTATTCCCCCCCCCTTAATTTTACAATCCCCCCGGATTTTTTTTTATTGCACAGCTCCTAAATGGTTTTAGACTTTTTGCTTATACCGCAAGGGTTTAGACTAAATGGATTTATATTATGTGGGTCTGAGACGACATGATATTAGTCCAAAGTTATCACTATATTTAGTTCTACATTGGGCTTCTACCATAAATTAGCACATTTATGTTTACGTTATATTTAGCCAATTAAGCGCAACATTTGTCCGCGCGTGAGGACCCCTCTGGCAAAAAGACAGACCGCAAAAGTGAAAGTACGCCCTCACTGCATGGTTAGCGTCGTCTGCTCGATCCATGCATCAGCGCGGCGGCGGCTCTCTCTCTCTCCGATGGACCTGTCATGCCTGTGCTTCATTTTTTTAAAGCTATCATGCTATCAATGTTCTTTAAACCAAAAAAAATTGTCAGAATACTATTCACAATATTTATATTAGTAATGCAGGTAGGGTAATTATAACTAGGCCTAGCTAGTGCTGATGTAAAAATAGTATTGCTATGAGTGAGCTGAGAATAGCTCTTTTGAAACGTCATTGGAAACACTGTCACTGAACAATATGCCTATGCATGCATGCCTACCTAGCCCTAGCTATTATTATTACAATATTTTTGCGTTTGAAGTTCTCTCCATGTACAGTGTATTAAAAGCTGTAATTAAAGCCCCATCACCATCATGCCCATGACATACATGTTGATGTTGTGGCCGTGGTCAAAACAGCAAGATAATAAGGCTATAAGCCTGCCTTGCATGCTTGCTTGACTTTGTAAACATTGCTATTAAAAGTAAAAAATGAATTTGAATGAACACAGCTGTACGCGATCCGACAGTGATCATATTTCAAAATACAAAGCGAAAGCATGACTTTTTAATTTTAACTTATTAAAATACTCACAAACATGAGTTTGCATAACGAGTGAGTTGAATTCACTTCCGCATCCATGGGCTATGGTGTTTGTATGCCCATGGCATGCGCCTCTTACGCATGTATGCAGGCGTTATTTCGAACACAGTGTATGCGGACAATCATCACGCTGTTGCCAGCTGTGTTTATTCAAATGAATTATAGGCTTGGCTTCCGCTAGGTAAATTAGAGTTCTGGTCTGCCTAGGCCTAAGCTGAATTTATACTCTATCGCTGAGCAGCAAGCACGATTGGTTTCTAGCCAATGAGGTAGCGCATTATTCCAAATACCAATCGCTCATCGCGATAGCTGACCGATGGCGGTTAATTGAATTCTGCTTATAAATGCCCATATCAATTATCATACTATATTGCCTAGGCAATCACAACGAGCGACTAGCGGGACGTAGCATCTGTCGCTTATCAAAATACAACAAAGTTGTCTTCAACCTCAGGCTCAGCTGTTTAAATGATTTGACACTAATACAGCTGAATTTATACTTGATCGCTTGACGCTTTCGCAGAAAAGCGATTCTCGCGCATGCTCAGTGTTTACTTCCGTTTTCAGAGCGTCAAGCCGATCAATCATAACAAATCGCTGAGGCTAAAATAATGTTGGCTTTGTGAGTTGAAGAAATCTGAGCGATCGAGTATAAATTCAGCTTATGCCAGCATGCTAGCGACTTATTGATATAAAGATACTGACAATCGCCTTTCCGAGTAGCGACGGAAGTTACGTCACAAAAAACATTGCGCCCCTTGCGAATGTCTATAGTCTGTCTCGTCTCCCATGTTGGATTTGCAGTGGCAGATTTGAATCACACGCGCTAAAGTTTGTTCGGCTTATATAAGACTCAGTGCTTACGCTAGTTGCGTGACTAGCGAACGCTTATGTGAATTTACGCGAGCGTGAGTTGGGACTTCATTGATGCGCGCAGTATTACACAGTCGAACAAACTTGAATCCCGCAGGGTGTATACACACGGGTAGAAGTGCAATTTACAAGTTCCGCTGGCAACATTAAGTTCTGCGTAAACACACCGATTCCAATTTGCCACTGCGAAATCCAACATGGCATTAGCCGTTACTCTCAACTTGAGACGATACAGACTATAATAGTATCATAAGGGTAGAAGGTTGGCCCACAAGTGCCAAGTATGCAAGGCCCAAATTTGATCCTGATGTGTGATGTCCATAAAAACTAATCTACGCACCTTGGGGCGGCTATCCTGTCTAGGCTTTCATGTCAGACTTCAAGGCCTAGCCCTAGCCTACTGAGCCTAGCCTACTGTACTAGTACAACTAAGCCTAGCCCGCCCTAGACCCCAAACAACCAACTAAAAACGTTTTCTAAGTTTGTAGTGTATCATGTATGTATTTTGCTATTGCTAATTATTAAGCCTAGGCTTAAGACTTTAAAGTATTAATAATAATATAAACATGACAATATTATTATTAACAACCTTTTTTCCCTTTCTGTTTACTGTTTGTTTTTTACACAGAAGAAAATGATCAGAAAGCTCGGAGAAATGTCAGCCAAGACCCTGACTACTAACAAGACACAGATTGTATTCACGAAAGAGGAAGCTATTCTCGAGTTAGGTGATGAAGGAATCCTGGTTCAATGTCAGAAATGTGGTATATTGTGTGACAAAGGTACAGGTTCCCTCCAGTTTTTTCACAAATCAGGACAAGAATTTTGTGCCGGTGTTTATCTGAGTGAAAACCCAGATAAATTATCCGAGTATTTGAAAGAAATAGAAGAAGTTCAAGAAGCTCTAAATCTAGGTCTTGTCCTGGTTTTTGCTGCTGGAAGTAATAAAGAAGCAGCAAAAACAATTGTGAAGAAACTGGTGGAGCTGTTTACTACAGACGATTGCTGTAACAAGTACTACTCGGTTAAAGATGACAAGGAGAGGCACCCAGTTCTGAATTATGAGCAATCACGCCAAGTGCAACGATTGATTGAATTATTATTGGAATGTTATTATGAGGGTCAAATAGGCGATGAAATGCGTGACAGTTTGAAACCTGTCTTTTTAAAGGGACATGTCCTGTTCACAGGACTCACGCAAAAACTTGTCTCTTCGGTATCCTACTACATGAGGTATTGTGGAGAGGATGTAAAAGAAATACATCTTCACCCAATTCCCCATGTAAAAGAGGACATGGAAGAGATCGAGAAAGGAGCAATGAGGCAAGTTTTTGCAGACACTGTGAAAGCCATGGAGAAACGTGATATCAGTGATTTGAAAAGGCAGTGTGACAGATATGTCACAGCAAATGAAGGCACGGTAAGCGAGGATATTAGCACGTATCATCGTTTGGCCTTTGTAGACACTTCTGAACATAGTCATTTGTTTGCGGTACATCTAGCGGCATACATCTCATGCCTAGAAATAACCGCAGGCCTACCCTCCTCAAATGAAGTAGATATCACTCCAATAATTAATAACCTACATAAAACAATGCAGTTCAACAATCTGTTCAAAGATATGCAAACACTGAACTGTGGAGAATTATTTGAAACAGTTTACACTGGGTATTTTGCACAGGGGATTACAAATCGATCCCAAGTACTAGATCAAGTCATAAATCATGTCAATTCAAATCCAAGTATTTCAAATTCTCTAGATCAACTGGATGCCTCTCAATTACATTGTAGTACTGCCACAGTAACACGTGTCATGAAATCAATCCCAAAGATGATAAATCTACACAAACTTGACATCAGCCAGAATGAGTTTGAACCAGGAGTGACTTCATCAGTATTAGCAAATAGCCTCACTCAATGCACGCAATTACAAGAATTCAATATGATTGGCATGGAGGGTGCTACATCGTCAGACATGAATACGATATTCACTGCATTTACATTTCTTGTTTCATTACGTAAGCTTAATATATCACGCAACCCATTACCAAACGTAGACAGCGTGAAATGTCTACGTAAATGTCAAGCATTGGAACAGATAGACTTGGAGGGCATGAAAGGCGAGGAGGATGAGATGGCTGCATTCATTACTACAGCTGGTGAATTACCTCAACTCACAACACTGAAACTCTTCGCGAATGATGTAATTAATGGCAGCAAGTGTTTCTCAGCGATTATTAGCATTTTGCCTCATCTCAGGATTTTGGATCTAGGTGCCATCAAGTTTACAAAGGAACGACTGGAGACTCTGATATCAACATCAAGAAATACATCGATGCAGAAATTAACGTGAGTAGAAACCTAACGTAATAAGCTTACTCAAAATAATGACATAAAAGTCGTCTCAATAAACCTCTTTTTTAGCAATCTTAGCAATGTTCTACATGAAGGTAAGTTATGTAGTGGTTAGTAGACAGTATGAATGAAAGGATAAGGGGTTGTTTTTGTTGTTTAGGTGTTTGTTTTCTTGTTTATTTGTTTGTTTTTGTCTTTTACGTCTGTTCGTGTGTTTTTTTTCGCGGCGCATTAGCATTGACCGGTGTGCGCGTTTTTTATGAAATAAAAAATTTTGCGAAATAATTGGTCTGAATAAACCTCTTTTTTAGCAATTTTAGGAATATTTTACATTAATGAAATTTATGTAACTCTTTTGTAGAGTGTCTGAATGAAAGTATAGGGGGTTGATTTTGTTGTTTGGATGTTTATTTTGTTGTTTATTTGTTTGTTTTTGTCTTTAAGTTTGTCCGTGTTTTTTTTTTTTTTTTTTTTGCGGCGCATTAGCATTGACCGGTGTGCGGGTTTTTCATTAAATAAAAGATTTTGCGAAATAATTGGTCTGAATAAACCTCTTTTTTAGCAATCTTAGAAATATTTTGCATCAAGAAAATTTAGGTAACCTTTTTGTAGAGAGTCTGAATGAAAGCATAATGATTAGTTTTTGTTTTTTGGATGTTTATTTTGTTGTTTATTTGTTCGTTTTTGTCTTTTATGTCTGTTCGTGTTTTTGGTTTTTTTTTTTCGTGGCGCACATAGCGGCGTTGACAGGCCCCGTGGCGGCGGCGCACACGTTTGTGAAATACAGGGCCTGGTGAAATAAAATATTTTGCAAATTTATTGGTCTGAAAAAACCTCTTTTTAACAATTTTCGAAATATTTTGCATCAAGGAAATTTATGTAATACTTTTGTAGAGTGTCTGAATGAAATCATAGGGGTTTGTTTTTGTTTTTTGGATGTTTATTTTGATGTTTATTTGTTTGTTTTTGTCTTTATGTCTGTTCGTGTTTTTTGTTTTTTCGCGGCGCATTAGCATTGACCAGTGTGCACGTTTTTCATGAAATAAAATATTTTGCAAAATAATTGGTCTGAATAAACCTCTTTTTGACAATTTTCGAAATATTTTACATCAAGGAAATTTATGTAACTCTTTTGTAGAGTGTCTGAATGAAAGTATAGGGGTTTGTTATTGTTGTTTGGATGTTTATTTTGTTGTTTATTTGTTCGTTTTTTGTCTTTTATGTCTGTTCGTGTTTTTTTTTTTTTTTTCGTGGAGCACATAGCGGCGTTGACAGGCCCCGTGGCGGCAGGGCAAGGCGTTTGTGAAATACAGGGCCTGGTGAAATAAAATATTTTGCAAATTTATTGGTCTAAAAAACCTCTTTTTAACAATCTTAGAAATATTTTGCATCAAGGAAATTTAGGTAACCTTTTTGTAGAGTGTCTGAATAAAAGTATAGGGGTTTGTTTTTGTTGTTTGGATGTTTATTTTGTTGTTTATTTGTTTGTTTTTGTCATGTTTGTTTGTCACTTTTTGTGTGGGTTTTCGTACGTGTTTTTTCATGAGATTAAAATTTTGCGAAATAGTTGGTCTAAATTAATTCGATTTTTAGCAATCTTTTTGTTTACAAAAACATAAATTATATAACAAGTTTGCAGAATGTCTAAATGAATTAATTATAGGTTAATAACTGCGCATTAGTTATTTGGAGGGCATTTTGTGAAAATTAGAATTGTGAATATCCTGAGGGCGCAGCCCGAGGGATATTCCGAGGTCCAAAGCAAAATGTTTAGATTTTTCACAATGCCCGACATTATAACTGATGCAAAGTTATTAACCGAATTCATAACCGTCACCTTTAACTCATCACTCAACCAAATCTCAAGATTTTATTCTCCGAAATTTGTTGAAATCGGGGTTGAAATAAACAATTTTTATCAAAACTTATATTTCGCCCTTTAAAAAGTCGAACAGGCTAAAACGGACTTACCAATTACAGCACTGCGCAATCACGCCATGTGCAAATATGGTAGTTGCGTGCGCGTATAGAGTTCCGGCGCAACAGATGCGCACTATGCGGGAGTCATTGTACCGCATAAGCATACGCGGAGGTCATTGATGGATATCAATAACCTCCGCGCCGGTACACCACGGTGTGCGTAAATCATCTAACGACCAATTTGATTGGGACGCAAATATGGCGTAATACGCGGAGGTTATGAATAAAAGTTAATTTTAATTGTTTGAATATTTTATATTTGTTGTTTATTTGTTTGGTTTTGTCTCTGTTTGTTCGTTTGTTATTTGTGGCTTTGTTTAATGTTTTTGTCTTTTGCGTAGGCCTAGCTAGGCCATCATGGTTTTTACTCTCTGAAAATTATCAGAATTTTAAGCTTCAATAAATTAATAAAGCCGAGTATTGACAACATATGCAATTTTTGTCATTGTTTATTTATTTTCCTGTCCATTTTATATTTTGGCCTTGTCTGTCTTGTGCAGTGGCATTTTTATTATGTTGACGACTTTAAAATAATCGGACTATAAAATAATAGGCCTACTGCCATCAGTGCATTTACATGGTTGCATCGACAGCGTGTGTGATTTGAACCTGCCACTGCGAAATATACATGGTATCCTCGGCTTGAGACGAGATGCATCGGCACCAATATAAGTTGTGTGTTGTCTCAAGTTGAGAGCTGATGAGAGTGCCATCAGTGCGTTTAACAATAGTGCAGTGATTTATAGTGCGCTATGGCATGCACAGGCACAATGCCTAGACGTTGATCCACAAGCCTCAGCACACTTTACAGGTTGTTGCTGACCACTACGGCCCACATCACTCCATAAACCATTTAACAACAATACAGGGACTTTGCAGCTTCAAGAGCGCACACCCTAGACATTCCACAAATGACCATCGCAACCAGGATCAGCTCCCCGAGTTTTGTACGGGTTACAATGAGTCCAGGGGAATTTCAAGCTAACTCCCGAACCAGCAACCTGTTGCACCATAGTTGAACGCCGTATCGATTGAGCTAGCTTGACTGCGGCTGTGTTGCGGTTGTGTCGCCAGCATACGGTCAAAATCGCCGCATGTGTATATACATGTGTACGGTCAAAATCTACATGTGTGTATATGCCCATGAGGCATTAGTTAGCATGTGCGAAATCCAACATGGCACTACTCTCAACTTGAGACGAGACACATTATTATACCGTGTCTCATATTGCAAGTTGGCAGTAATGCCATGTGTGTATAATTTCACAGTGGCAGTTTTGAATCGCGCCCACTAACCAAATCCATCAGGGCATTATGATATATGCATGCGTAGATAGTGTCAAGCATTTCACGCTGGCGACATAACTGCGTAAAACGCACCTATGGCACTCTCAACTTGAGACGAGACACGGTGACACAGTATATTGATTGGGCCTTATTGCCTCCATGTCTTCTCCTAATTTTGATCAGTTCTTCACCCAAAATATTTGAAATTTTGATCGAAATCAGGCTTTTTATGATTTTTTAAATTTTGATTTGATTTGATTTTTTGGTGCAAATTTCTCAAAGTTGGTTGAAATTAAAAAAAAACCAAAAAAAAAAACAGGCCCCTTTATTTTTATCTATTTTAAAAAAATTATTAGTTACGTGGTCCGAAATAATTTCTATGGAAATGTTACAATATATGGCTTTAAATTAAAGCAGGTCATGTGTCTTATAGTGGGACCCCCTAGCCTAGCGTAAGTTCAGTAACATCCAGAAAAATCTAGCAATTTCACCAATTTCCACATTATGTTACTGTAACTTTAAAACCATAAACAGCACAATAGCAGAATCGTACATTTTTTGAAAGCTTAATGTGTAGAGACTCTATATGGTCCTGTGTCATAAACTGGGGTACCTTTGTGTTACATGTCACAAATTGTTGAAAATCAGAGGTGGTGTGGCATAAAGTGCTGTAACATTTTTTCCATAAATCTGACAATAGTAAAAGTATATATTTTCGGATAGCTTATAATATAGGGATAATAACTTTTTGAGTTTCAAGTTGATATACAGTGTTGCCCAAAATATATACAGGGTGAAACAAAAAAAAAACAGTACTTGAAAACTTGTCCATGTAATTTACCTATTTATTTTTCACTGAAATGATTTTAGCAATAATTGTGATATATTTGAATAGTATAATGACGAAGCTTTCACAAAATATACAGTTTGTTTAAGTTTTACCTAAAGTTAAAATATACAGGGTGTACCAAATACCTGTACAACATTTATATAAAATATTTAGATAACTGTTTATGTACAAATTATTTGGCCAAGTATTAACAAATGAATACCCAAATATACTCCAGAATGACTTGAATGTTGCAGATTACAGTAAAAATGTTAGCAAACTTATTTTAAAAAGATCCATGTTTATACACTTCCCCATACATGTATAGGGTGTAACATAAAATTCCATGATTTGATATTTTCACAATCGTAAGTGATCTTTAACTTTAGACATATATACCTTGTCCCTTACAAAATGTTTCATACAGTGTACTTGGTAATACTTTTAGCATGTTAATAACTAGGCATGATAATTGAAATGTGTACAATTTGCCCAATATACACAGGCCTATTAGAATTTGGAAGTTCAAAAAATAAAAAAATATATTTTGAAAAGATTAGGGCCTATTTTGTGATACATTATACTTTTCATACAGGTAATTCTAGATTCCTTGAGTCAGCGGGTTTCCAAAAATGTATACTCTTACTATTCTAGGGTGATTGGCTCAAAAGATGAAAAAAATGTGTATGCAATGAAATTGCGCAACTTCACACTTCAAATGACTGAGTTTTGCATAACGACAAACAGGATGGTCACGTGACGTGCATTTTCTTTAAAAATAAGATAAATAAAATAAAACAAATTTCGGTATTTATATCGCGCCTTTTCCCAGATCTCGGAGGTTTGTAATTTCGCTGCCATGGTGAATCATCACAATCAGATCACATCAACTAGCTTGGTTATCCCGAACCTGGCACAAACCTATCCACACGTAGATGGTAACATCCACCAAAAAAACAATTATCTGTGCAGCTCCCCAAATTCCATTTAAAGTGAAGGAAGTTTTTGATAACCAAACAACTAATAACCGATTTATGAAAGCAGGAGGAAACCGGAGATCCTGGAGAAAACCTGCGAGATCGAGCATGGACCAAGTGCACATGAGTCCTAAGATATCATGTGCATTTTGGTATATAGATCGAAATGGCTTTAATAATTCTGTATTTAAAACCTAAAGAAATAGGCCCAGTTCAAAACTCAGTTAAATGAAGCAAATAATGTCGTCATGATCGGCATGCGAAAGTATTGACCTTCCATGTTGGGCTTTTGTTGGCGCATAAATCCACAAGAACTTGAAAAGTGCATGTTACTGCATGCAACAGCCTTTTTCATACCAAATGCCTGAAATACTAATCACAGAGATCCCAAGTTTGTGTTCTAATTTCTCATTAGATAGTAACTCTCTCTACCATCTGGTGTCATTTTTCCAGTTACATGATAAATGCATGCGACAAAACAACATTCCGAAAATGCAACAAAATGGTCAAATTTTATCTTTGACCTGTAAGGCCATAAAAAAAAAAAAGTTTGTCTCAAAGCTCACGAGCGCTTTGAAAACAAATGCGAAATGCGATTTTTTTAAATTTTTTTATTCCCGACTTTTTTCATGGTATTTTGAGAAAAAAGTCTGATTTTCGCCGATTTTTTCTGGAAAAAACTATAAAAAATTTTTTTTTGTCAAATCGTGGGATTTTACAAACGCGCGCGCAAGCTTTGAGACGAACCTTTTTTTTTATTTGGCCTAATATCTCTGTGCGCCAAGAAGGTCCCAATGTGCATTTCATTTCTTTCATCATGTTCATGTGGACTTGTTATTTTCATGGGATCTTAATGGCGCATTGAGATATCGTCATTTTCACAGTAAAGGGTGTAACTTTTGATTTTTAGGGTCAACATTTCAAACCACATAAATATGTTTCTGTTTACTGTAATCATGCATAGAAGCAACTTAAATTCCAGTAAAATAATGTTTCAAGGCTTAAGAGGCATTGTCTGTTATTTTGGAGAATTTTTTAAAATGTTTGCCACGGCCAAAAAATGGATTTCCTTTATACTGTCATATTTGATGGACCTTTACCTGAAACAAACACACATGGAATAAATTTCGGAAAAATATCCCCGTTGCCATGGTAACAGCCAAATTACCATTTAGGTCTATTTTTCACCATTTTTGCAATTTTAAGCAGTCAAATTGTCAAGTTTTTGAGCCTACCTTATTAATAAACAAAATGTACATATAATATTTTCTTTACAATATAGGTGGATACTTAAATGCTTAAAAGTATGAAACTATACCAACTTTGTATAGCTCATAAGCCATATGATAGTGCTCCGATTTCAACATCGACCACATCATGTTGAGATGAGACATTAGTCTTATGAAAAATGCACATTTGAGCTTGGGGAAAAAACACCTGTCTACAGTGTTGCCAGATATTTTCCTATTTTTTCGAAATTTAACACAAGTCTCACCTTAAGTTAAATGATACGAAAATGAAACTATACCTCTGCAACCTTTTGATTTCTGATAAAAAATTTGACATTTCCATAACATTTTGGTTAAAATCTAAGAAAAAATGTATATACATAAGCTCAGAAAATTATGACATGAAAGCTGGAATACATGTGAAATCCCATTCCAAAGTAAGTCAACAGATATAAGTTAAATTTTATACCATGTTTTGCTAGGTTTGTAATTGCAGTTTTGAAAATGTTTAACATCAAGGGTCATTTGCAATGGAAATTTCCCAACCTTAAACATATTTTTTAAGTTTTAATGGGGTTCCTAAAATAATTTGAATGTCTAACTTCATGTACAAATACTACTTAATAATAATAATAATAATAAAGCAGCATTTGATAAAGCGCTTGATGCCCAGAGGCCCCTAAGCGCTGTACAATAAAAAAACATCAAAGCAAAATCAAATTATAAACATGCATAATTAATATCAGAATGAAATACAAGCTTAAAAGTACGCTTTTAAAAAGATAACCTATTACAAACTACATCTTAAAAACATGTTAAAAACCAGTTGATACAAGCGTCTATAATACACAGTTGAGTTCAATGATGAAAGGAACCTCCCAGCCAAGTTTCATATTTTAGAATTGGCAATTCAAGCAATTTGTGTTTCGGAGGCTTCAGTTAACAACACAGGTGATCATAAAAGTAAAATATTTGGCTACAAGTTGTCATGAAATGTAGATTTATCACATGGTAATTTTTTCACCCATTTGTTAAGTATGGTGTTAACTTGCATGTGAAGCCTCCGAAACGGGCTTTCTTGGGTATCAGTATATTTTTCAAACATTAACCATAATATCAAATTTTTTTAAATTTATGACATTCTGCACATATCATGTAACAATTACAATGCAGATATCAATAATATGGAACACACCAATTTAGATATGCATAGATGATAATTAACCTTATTGTTGTTTCGGAGGCTTCATTTGTTTCGGAGGCTTCAATTGTTAACGGAAAGTTTGTATTGGGTCCCATTTTCAAACGGTGATATATATCTCCATGATTTAAAAACAAGTGACTTGAAGATCTACTTTGCTACATTTTGATAAATAGATTGGATGAGCTCTTTTATTTATATTTGCCCAAGCTTGCTGAACAGTTTGTTTCGGAGGCTTCAAAAAAGTTACTGGAAAATCAGCTCTTTGAAGTCAAGATTTTATAAAAATTTTAAAAGCTTGCAAATCGACTAATTTTTGTTACCCATTTCAAGATGAGATATCAACTGTTATGAATCAAGAAGAAATGAAGAAATAACCAAGAATTATGAACCAAAGCTATACCCACAAAGTTTGTTAACAATTGTTAACGGAAAATGAAGCCTCCGAAACGACAAATATCGAAGTCCGGTTCTCAAAAATACAGGGCTGTTCACAATTAAATCTAATGTGGCAGTGTTTACTGAACATATGACCGTACTTTCAGGATAAGAAAAATTATCCATGAAGTAACTGAAGAAAACACAGGGTTTTACAAAAATGTTACTGTTTTTTATAGTTTTTCAAAATGGCAATATTAGGTACATTTAAGCCTGCTAAAACTGAACGCAGTAACTTCCGAAGATGATTATGGTACCCAAGGTAGCTGCGAACTAGATGACTTATGTGGCCAAAAATCATGGAATTCTGTGGCTTTATTAGAACACTACGGATCAAAATGTTAAAAATCCAAAGTTACACCCTTTACCGTGAAAATGACCATATAAGACCATAAAAATGGCATGAGGGCGCTTTTCATCAAAGATCTAAGCCACAATAACATGATGTACCAATGAGATGCATTTTTTTTTTCAATTTTGTTATAAGACCAACTGAAGGTTTCAAAATCTGTTTTACTTTCATTGGGATATTATTGGCGCTCAATTTCCCATTTACTGTGAATGTGTTAATCGTTTCATGAGGTGTTTTTGGTCCAAAATTTCAATAATATTTATCTGACAGTCTCACAAACCAAAATTGTCAGGATGCTAAAGATTTGGCTATATACCGGTAGTATCTTGAGGTAACAGGCTATCAAAATATTTTTTATAAAAAAAAATCCATGACTCACTTGTATCACCACATGGTACACACTTGTTCTAGTTTTGTGTCTTTAGAACTTAGATGCAGTTTTCATCGATTTGGAATTTTAAGTTGTTAGTTATGGTCATGGTTAGACTACCCCGTAGTCCACTTGCCCACTTTCAAAAGTAGACCTCCCACTCCCTGACAAAAAAATGAAAGAAAAAGTGCCCCTCTGACCAAAAATGAAAGAGAAAATTAGGAGGGCAAAGGAAAAGAAAAAGGGCAAGGAGCCCCTTTTCTAGCAAAATTCAGGGCCAAAATAGTGTAAAATACACATTTTTTTCGCGCTACGCGCGCACATTGTAACAATAAAGCCCTTTTTAGCCGGATAATGGGCGAAAATAGTGTAAAATACCATTTTTTTTTCACGCTACGCGTGCACATCATCCCAATAAGGCCCTTTTTGGGAAGCTCGAAGACATACAGTCTCTATGTATTGTATGATGCAACTGCAATTTTGTTCGTCTGTGCCCCAAAAATTTTATTTTGCCCCCCTGACCAAGAAAGCGGGCTACGCCCCTGTTTAAAGTGATCGTGCATGCCACCTTAATGATCCAAAAGCTGAGATTTTATTCGACCATCAAAAACCTCTAGGACTACACATGGAGGTAGTAGCTACATGTACCTCCATGGACTACATATAGAGGCCTTGCATGTGACGTATCATCCCGTAAATATGGTGGACTACTCAAATGCATTCAAGAAAAGCATGATTGCAATCTACCGTGACAGTTCGTCTCACACACATAACCCTGCACTACGATCAAATAGGTTGATGACAACATTAGATTGAATGGACTGCACTCCGCCATAACTACGGTGAAGGACACCGGTTCAAATCCTTTGTTTGGAGCCAATCGATAAAAGAATGCAGGGCCTCTATTGGTTGTGTGCTTAGCCTTTGTTGCAGATTTGGTCCTATGACAAAGACGGGGACAAAGATGTCATTCAATTTGTATAACTGTCTGTCAACAGACAGAAATCACAACACGGTGGCCTATGGGGCACAGTACATGTGCATGCAATTATCATAACTGGTTCCGTTCCAACCATCTCTCAGCCAATGCCAGCAAAACCAAGACCATGATAATATCAACAAAAAAGGAACCTTACCCACAGATGCAGCTCTATATGAATCAACAGCCCATTGAAAGAGTTAGCTCTGTTAAATTCCTAGGCATATGGATCAGTAATAATCTCTCCTGGAAAGTCCATGTTGATAGCATTTGCAAGAAAGCTCGTAGAACAATAGGCTTCCTTCACAGATCTTTCCACAAGCCCCACTCCATATCCGCCGTTCTCTATATCTGGCTCTTGTTCGTCCAACCCTTGAATATGGCTCAATCACATACCACCCTTTAAACCAGACGCTCACAAACCGGTTAGAATCCACCCAGCACTTTGCCTTCCGTGTGATCTTGCAGGAATGGAAGCTTTCAAAAGTAGACCTCCCCCTCCTCTCCAAACATCGTGATCTGGCCACACTCTGCCACTTGTACAAAATCCTTCACAAGCTATGCTCTTCGCCAAACCCATTTAAACTGCACCCGCGCCCTGGCCTTCGCAATCTCAACAGCTGCGCCCTTGTTATTCCGTTTTCCCGTCTCTCCCTGTCTCAAAAATCTTTTTTCCCATATGCACCTACCCTATGGAATTACCTTCCTGACACTGTAGTCAAATCTCCATCCCTGACTGCCTTCAAATCTGCCATTAATGACCAGGTGTGCTAGCCATCTCCTTCTCCACCTCATTTGTTTTGTCTTGATTTATTTTTCTCATCCATTTTTGTCTGTCGATCCCTTTTATTTTGTGTTTGGTGTTATTAGGCCACCCTTTAATTTAGTGCATAGGCACTATTGGGTTCTCGCCTGGTCTCTGACCGAATTGTTATAAATAAATAAATGTTTAACTTTCAAATTCAATATCCAAATTAATTGACATTTTGGGAATAAGCTTTTTTGTGGATATGTATTAAACCATGTCCTAGAAAGATGATGCTAGAATCACAAAATGCCCCTTAAAACATACTTAAGAGATGGCTATCAACTTTTTGTAATTGCATCTTTGTATCTACATGTTTCCTTTCCACCAGTACACTGTGAATAAAAATGGGGAAAAAAAAAACTTTCTGTAAAATTTTGCATGGAGTGAGATATTCTTGAGGGGCTCACCAATCACCAGGATGGAAATGTTGTTTGCCGATTTTAATTATGTGTAAATACTGACCCCACAATTGTTTTGCCACTGTGCTCATTATCTAAAAAGTGTGTGTGTGTGTGGGGGGGGGGGGTTGTAGGAACAAAATATTGATGATGCGATTTTACTACCTTGGCGTGTGATTTTAATAACTTAGCATGTGAGCTTGAGAAAAATCTTATAGGTCTTTTGGGGAAAAAATATTCATCTTCAATACGAAAGGTCAAAATTTTCAAATGATGGTCAGCTTTTCTTCCCAGCTACATACTCTTTAAGAACATATCATTAGATTTATAAAGTTTACTTAGCAGAGAACTGTTAAATGTCAAAAATATCAATCTTACTATAATTCACCGTAATCTGTCTGTCTGTCCGCATCTTTTCTTGGAGACTAGGGGTCGCACGTTTCTCAAACTTGGTGGGTGGGTGCAGCTTGGTATAGGAAGAACGAGTTTATAGGGTCAAGTTCAATTGAAGTCTAATTTCAAACACTTTAAATGGCAAATCTAGCCATGCCATTGTGTTGACCTTGGACTATCAAACAAAAGTTTCCACGGTGACCTTTTTGTCAGACCTACGGTTAAGAGCTAGGTCATAGCCTTCCAAATGATAGTAGATGTAATTTTAAGTCAATGAGTATTGCTCAATTTAAGCAGTTGTTTTTGATAAAACCAGTGTAATATGTCTTTTAATCTGAATTTTCATGTTTTCTCAATTGTTTACAATTTCATGTGCCATTTA
This sequence comes from Amphiura filiformis, assembly GCF_039555335.1. NCBI lineage: Eukaryota > Metazoa > Echinodermata > Ophiuroidea > Amphilepidida > Amphiuridae > Amphiura > Amphiura filiformis. The sequence continues at coordinate 458,915 of NC_092640.1, forward strand.
TAATTTATGTATTTTCTGATTTACTACTGTAGGCCTACATGTATATGCTTCTTGTTCACAATGTAAATGCAGGGCCTCCTTGGAAATCAGTGTTTGACATTGAAGGAGCTACCCTGGGTAAAGAAAGTTTAAATATAAATAAATAGGTCAAAAAAGGTAAAAATTTCAAATTGTCCCTATGGAGCTCAAACTTGGTGGGTGGGTGGACCTTGGACTAACAAACACAAGTTTCCACGGTGACCTTTTCTTCAGACCTACGGTTAAGAGATCATAGGTCAAAAAAGGTACAAATTTCAAATTGCCCCTATGGATCTCAAACTTTGTGGGTGGGTGGACCTTGGACTAACAAACAAAGGTTTCCACGGTGACAGTTTTGTCAGACCTACGGTTAGGAGTTCATAGGTCAAAAAACATAAAAATTTCAAATTGCTCATCTGGGGTAGCGCTAGGTTGCTTTTTGGGGTCCTGGACCCACCAAAATAGAGTTCGGACCCCCTATTTTTAAATTTTCTGCAAGTTCAGGGGTCCCTGCAGACCCCCAGTTTTTCAATCTAGCTCTATTGCAGACATACTATTTATGCTGCATTTATGCAACTCGGACTCACCAAACTCTACTCCGGACCCCCTACTTTTTAATTTTCTGCAAGTTCGGGGGTCCCTGCGGACACTGGAGTGTTTAGTTCTGGCGCTACCCCTGTTGCTCATGGAGCTCAAACTTGGTGGGTGGGTGTAACTTTGGCCAAGGAAACTCAGGTTTGCGTTCGTTAGGTCATCCATGGTCAAAGGTCAGGTCAAATTTCAAATTGAGAGTGAAAGTCACGTCAAATTGCAAAAAAGCTGCAATTGAGCTCAGTTGTGAGGACAGTGATCCATCATCCCAGCCAAAGGACACACCCTGATTTTGAGATCTGCAAAAGCCAATAACCATGACAGCCGAGAACCGCAAAATGTGGGTAACGGCCTAGTTTTTAATAATTTGCCATAAAAATTTGTATTACCGTATATCGCGAATTTCAAAAAATCAAAATTATTTGATATCAGAAGAACATTCCTTGTATTGAGGATGCAATTTGGTGTGTTTAATGTGCTCTCAGGTCCCACAAAAATGTGCAAACATCGCTATCCGATCCCTTAAAATTATTTGTATGAGCACAAGACTTATAACTCTGGAATAAGGAGGGACCTAGCTGTAGTACAATGTTGGGGCAATTCATTTGGGGAATGTTGCATCCAATTAAAAAAAAAAGGAACTCTGTAATTGGGAAAGATCCTATACTTTTTGTACAGATCAATTAATGTTATAATAAGTATGCTACACAGGCTCACTTTGTGATTGTGATTGTGCATAATCATGGCATAATTTACCAGTGAAGAACACACTTACTTGTGACTTACACGTAGTAAGTCCCGTGTGGACACACAGTTGCAAGTAGTGTAATTTAATTGCTGGGTCGAAAGTAAGTACCGGTACTTTCAAAAGTAGGATACCGTCTTAACACACCTACAATCAACGAAAAATGTCTTGGAACGCTTGCGTGTAAATAACGGAAAACTGTCCCCCCCTCTCCCCGTGCAATGTTGAGAAATACCAAAGTCTTCAGCGGTTTCCCGATGTGTTCCAACATTGATTGATGGGGAGAGGGAAGGTAAATCATTGTTGTAGATGTCATGCTTGTTCCCAGGCAAAATATACGTCATTTCCATGATCATGTGAAATTCTGCACGGAATTTCGACAGAGTGTACCAAGCGTTCCAAGGACTTTTTTCGTAGGTTGTCTCTGCCGAATGCAAAATATTTCATCTAAATTTCGTTTTTGTCTCATAACTCAAAAACGGAATGTCGTATGAGTTTCTCATTACACACGATTTGAGAGTGGATTATATGCTTTGGAATCATGACAAAATTGTTGATAAAGAAATTGGCTTCTTTAGGAAGTGGTCACTGCAATCACCCCCTATGCTAAAATACACACATTTCGCAATTATAGCTCTAAACTGCTCTAAAATGTAGTTTTTGTCCCATAACTCAAAAACAGAATGTTGTATGATCTTCATATTTCACAGGATTTGGAAGTAGACCATGTACTTATGAATCAAAATACAATTGTTGATAAAGAAATTGGTTGGTTCAGGGAGTGGACACTGAAACACCCCATACCCTAACATACACGCATTTAATGACATTTTTATGCTATATCTTAAAACCGAGAAATCGTATCACGGCTCTAAGCTGCATGATTCCGAGTTGTTTAATTTATTTTTGAAATTAATATTTAAAGTTCACCTTCATAGCACTTGTCAGATAGGTGAACGAGCGTTACAAAACAGAAAAATGAGTTTTAATTAAATACTAAAACCGCATGTACGTTAAGATTGTAATGAAGTCAATAATAAACTACGACTGTCTTCAGTAGATAGCATTAACTTGTTTTTGACATGATGTAACAACTATCTTCAGCAGATTTGTGCTTCACATTTTTGTGTATGGGGTGTGTGTATAGTGTGGTGGTGTGTGCGTGCGAGGTGTTGGGCGTGGGATGTATGTGGGGTAGGGCGGAGGAGGTTTGTAGGACTATTATAAGATCACATTTAAATCGGAAAGTATTTCATTTGGGGGCTTTTGGGAAAGAAAGAAAGAAATAATTAAATTAATTAATCAAACATAGAGAAAGAAAGGAAGAAAGAAAGACAGAAAAATAAATCAAAAATGTATACTTCATGTATTTATAATAAACAAATATTTTCACCGGGTTCACCGTCGCAAATAATAAATGAAACATAAAAAGTAATACCGCCTGGGAATCGAACCCAGGACCTCATGTTAACAAGACCTATGCCTTAACCACTCGGCCACGTGAGCTTCGTGATTAAGCTGCTTGCAATTTGAACCTATAAGCGGTCACTTCAAACTTTTTCCACGTTCATGTTTTATTTATTTCAAATGTCTTTCGTTGATTCATTCATTCATTCATTCATTCATTTTTCTTTCCTTCTTTCTTTCTTTTGTCTTTCTTTCCTTTTTCTTTCTTTTCTTTCTTTCTTTCTTTCTTTCCTTTTTCTTTCTTTCTTTCTTTCTTTCTTTCTTTCTTTATTTTTAATACAAAGAAAGAAAAAAAAGCATTGAAAATAATGAATGCATAAATTAGCAATGATTCACGCAAACAAAACACGAATAGTCAAAGGGTGTAAAGTGTAAACCCATAATGGTAATCTGTAATGGTAAACTGCTGCATTGAATAGCGTGCATACTGAGCAGTTTGCCCTGCATTGATAGTAATATATACGTATAGATATTTATTTCAATTCAAAATGGCAAACTGTTAACAAATGTCATAAATGCGATCAATTTGTCATTCCTTTTGTATTCAAACATCCTCAATTGGGATAGCCAAGGTAAACGAACGTCACGCTCCATGAGATGCGGCTTAAAACCATAAAATGTCGATTTTGGACCATTTTGTCATTATGGTAAACTGATCCACTTTGCCATTTTGCACTATGCAGCTTTACACTTTCCCCGATACCTGACTACTATAAAAGACCAAAACTGATTACTTCGATTGCGAAATGGCAGCGTGGCGCAACGGCTTAGTCCTTCGACTGGTAATCTTTTGACTATTGATTGATGCGAATGGTTCGAGTCCCCGTGGTGGTCGATTTTTTTTCTTTAAGTGTATTCATTGTTGTTTTCTTTTTTTTTCTTTTTTTTTCTCACCGCAAAAGCGTATTTTATTATAAATAATATTCAGAAATGAGTTGTTTCAAATTGTTATATCACAATCTTTCTGATTCGTTCGGATAAGCCTATACTCAGCAAACGCAAGTTTTACAGAAAACATTTACATGTTGGGTTATATTATAAAGGGTACAGAACGTTTTAATAACATTCAAAAACATTTTGGAAAACATACTGCAAAACATTGTAATATTTTTTTAAAACTATATTTGTAGTGTTTTTGAATTATGAGACAAAAACGAGATTTTAGTCATAATTACGAAATGTGTGTAATTTAGCATAGGAGGTGTTTTCAGTGACCATTCTCTAAATAATCCAACATCTTTATCAACAATTTTATTGTGATTCAAAGGGATATTATATACTCCCAAATCGTGTGCAATATGAAGCTCATACAACATTTTGTTTTTAAGTTATGGGACAAAAATGACATTTTAGAGCAGTTTAGAGCCATAATTACGAAACGTGTGTTGTTTAGCATAGGGATGGTTTCAGTGACCACTCCCTAAATAAACCAATTTCTTTATTAACAATTTTGTTATGATTTCAAAGCATATAATCCACTCTCAAATCGTGTGCAATATGAAGCTCATACGACATTCCGTTTTTTAGTTATGACACAAAAACGAAATTTAGATGAAATATTTTGCATTCGGTAGAGACAATCAACGAAAAATGTCTTGGAACGCTTGCGTGTAAATAACGGAAAACTGTCACCCCTCTCCCCGTGCAATGTTGAGAAATACCAAAGTCTTCAGCGGTTTCCCGATGTGTTCCAACATTGATTGATGGGGAGAGGGAAGGTAAATCATTGTTGTAGATGTCATGCTTGTTCCCAGGCAAAATATACGTCATTTCCATGATCATGTGAAATTCTGCACGGAATTTCGACAGAGTGTACCAAGCGTTCCAAGGACTTTTTTCGTAGGTTGTAGGCCTAATATTTTGATTGCTCAGTCAGAACACAATAAAATTCTTCTTTTTAAAAATCAATGCACTCAATCATATGTCTGTTTAGGTAATCGAAATATATCATACATTTAGAAGAAAACTTATCTGGGTTACTGTCTGTTTAATTTATGTACACAGGCTCACTGCCAAGGACCCATGGGGTACCAGTTTCCTACCTGAAGGTCTGCAAAAAGAAGACTTCAAGGATGACTTCATCAAGTGGGATGGATAGATCAGGTAAACATTTTCCTAATGATTAAAATTAAACATGCAATAAATATAGCCTAAATATAATGGTATACAAATATTGAATGTTTATGAGTTCAATGGTAAGAATATTTTCATGAGGTGAAATATGGACTGTTCCATTCAACGAGGCTTTGCCGAGTTGAATGGAACAGTTCATAGTTCACCGAATGGAAATATTCTTACCATTGAATGGATAAAAACATTCAATATTTGCTTGTACTTGCTTTCACTTAATTTTATAAATCACCAGGAAAACAAAATAAATTAAAAGATATCTTAATGCATATTTATTTTAGAAGCAACCCCCGCACCTATAATTGGCGAGTCCAGGTGGAAACCTTGCGCTATACGCTCACGCGACAGTCAGCGTTGCTATGGTAGCTGCACGTCCATGCAATGGAAAAATAAATATTGCACGGACGCGGAGTGCAATAGTCCTTTTGCAGCTGGCCGCTAAAAATAGCAGAAATAATAAGACCCTTTCTATGAGTTAGAGCTTAATAACTGCACATCGGTTATTTGGAGGGCATTGTGAAAAATCTAAACATTTTGCCTTTGGAACCGAGGAATATCCCGAGGCGCAGCCCGAGGATATTCCGAGGTCCAAAGCAAAATGTTTAGATTTTTCACAATGCCCGACTATATAACCGATGCAAAGTTATTAACCTCATTCATAACCGTCACTTTGATCTTCTAACTTTACAAAATAACACAAAATTTTCCTCAAAAGTTTGTAAAAATAAACAATTTTACATCTTCCCTTTCCCAAAATCGATCAGGCTAAAACAAAACGACCAATAACAAAAGTGCGTATCAGAATCTGTGCAAATATGGTAGCGCCGCAATCCAAATACGACAGACAGCGCTGCGCAGTTCGTTGGACGCATGTCAATGGCGCGCGAGAAGTCAATTGTGTGCGACATTGGAACAATTACGCATTTTGCGGTCAATTGTGAGATATTAATGACCTCGATTTATGCGTTAAGCGTTTTCAGAAATAATAAAATATGATTGGATCGCACGCATCGCGTTTATTAATGAGGTTATGAATTATATATAATATCTCCTCTTGACACTTAAACTTTGGAGCAGCAGGTAAATTTTGAATTTTCTTATATTTCTCTGCTAGTAAAGGCAACACTTGAAACCCTGTTCTACGGGTCTGTGACTCAACCAAATATTTATGTTCTAACTTCCATGTTAAAGTATACAGGATTATCCACCCAAAATGAGTGGTTTTTTTTTTCACAGCACAAAATGTGTTGCCCAAATGGGTATATGTTAATAATTTCACATGAAATCCCTGGGTATAGGTTTTTACAGAAAATCCTTTGAGTGACATGGCATGTTTCGAAAAATGTCATGCATGAATAGCCTATTAATCTTATTTTAGGTACATGTAGTGTGCTTCACTTGATATGTCCATTGCGTAGGACACATACGACCGAGTTTTGTAAACTGGTCCCAGATGTGGATGCACTATACTCACATGGGCTGATGACATAATATTGACAAATATGCATGCTGGCTGCAAAATTTGTGCTAATGGCATACTGGACAAAATTTAGACTGAATTGCAAAGTTTCCCACTGTTCCACAAACTGTATGCTTCATTTGGACAAAAGCATACAGCATGTAAAAGACTGGGAATCTTTGTGTGATATTCTAACCATAGTAATTCTCTGTTGTGTTTTCTTCTTTATAGTATGGCAGAGAATCAACCTATTATCCAACATGGACTGGGCACATCAAGTATGATTTGTGACTTACCCTAAAAGCCTGTTTAACTGTAATATGACTTGAACTGAATAGATTAACTCCAGTTTGCTGGATGATTTTTTGAGGTGTGTGAAAATCAAAAAAGGAAGAAGCGTTTCAAATGCTATTACTTCATCCATCAGGTCTGCCAGAGTATACGTTGTACGCAGGATCAACAGTCATGGATCCATGATCCACTCATCAGGCAAGACGAACAGTTAACTTACATCTGGTTCTTAATTTTCATTTCAACTCAATGTTATGGAATGCAATGAAAGGAAATTGAACAGAGCTTTGAAATTTCAAATCCTGAACACCAATTCACCGTGTGCTGAGTGTGAGTGACATTCATCTGTAACAGAGCTTACATTCAATCAGGACAGAAAACTGTTTAAGTATTTAAAATATTGAAATATACCATGGACAATTGCTATTAGAAAAATGGTTCTTTTGTCCTCAGGAGAATCTTTAATGGAAATTGCATCATAACAGGATCTCTGAGCATCTTAGGGACCTTTAAAAAAGCCTACAGAATCTTAGGGTTTCGATTTTCAAGAACTGTTTTGGTTCAAGTGCGAGGAGGATAATTTAGAACCCTTAGGCGACGAAAAAAGAAAACCCTGTTCTACGGGCCCGACCGACCCAGATTTTGAACAAATCAGGAGAAAAAATTTCCTGTACAAATGAATGCCGACCCAAATTTCGGAAATTTCAGGAACAAAATTTTTTTTTGCATTTTCTCAAATTGCAAATTATTTACAGATTTTGGTGATTTTTTGGGTCATTTCCTAAAAAAAAAAAAAAAAAAGAATCGACCCTACTTGAAAGGTTCGTCCGCCCGTAGAACAGGGTTTCTTTTTTTCGTCGCCTTATGGATTTTTTATTCTTATAGTGTACAATGTACAAAGTGTCACAAAAATATGGACCAGTGTAAAATTTAAAATTTAACTAAAATTAATTTTGAGTTCCGGCCTGAACGGCCCTTAAAGATTTTGGCTTATTTCGAATTCAAACGCCATCTAAATTACACTGTACATGCTGTGTAAAGCAATTTAGATGGTGTTCGAATTTGAAATAAGCCAAAATCTTCAAAGGCGATTCAGGCCCGAATGTTACACTGGTCCATATTTTTGTGACACTTTGTAAGACTTCAGACTTTGAGTCTGTCTTGCATCAACAGGTATTGTCATGGATTAAGTGTTGGTGATAAAATTTCACATGCCTTGGGTTGTGTATTGGCTGGCACAAGGTAATTTTGACTGGCTTTTGGCCTTATTTCGAACACCGGAATATGTACCGGTATATGACATGTATAGGTTTCAGCCAAAGAAGATTTTCACCACAGCTCCACAATGCACCATGCTTTTGCGAATAACAATGAACATGTACTTGAGTGCTTTACAGCAGCAATATCACTTAAGCTCTTAGGTGTTAGGCCTAGATGACATTTTTTAGTAACTAGGGGTCTCTGGGGGGGTCTCATATACTCATAACAAGTGTTCATAAATTAAGAGCTCATGAAAGTAAGACAAAATAGATTATGAAATTTGAAATGAAAAAATGGGAACCAGTCATTTTTGGACATATAGATCAACCTAGCTTCTTTTGATGTTCACTGATATGTATGTAGACAGTGACTTTCAGCACATAAATGTTGGAAGAGTATTATATAGTAGGGTAGTTAGTGTGAAATTGATTTTGCACATTAAAGAACATTATTACATGTCATAGTTTGGTCTGGCTGATAAAGGTTAAATTCCACATAAGGCCTCAAAAAATTGTTTGATTGGCATAACCTAAAAACAAAAATAGGGTTGGTTGGTAGGGCTAACTTTTATTTTATTTTTTATCCCAAACTTGCCCAATTGACACAGAAAAGTTTTCAATACCTGGGGCCGCCATCGTTGTGTACAGGTACAAGTATTCCTTTTGACGTGAACCGATAGATAAAATACTCTGGCCGCGCCAGATGGGTAAAAGTTGTGACAGCATTAAATAATAAATATAGGCCTAGTACCATTTGTACGATGCATGTTCAAGTATTATCGGGCATGTGTCATTGTCTTTGAGAATTATATCACTTCAATGGGGAAATTATACTTTTTTCAATTTTTTTTTATTCAACTTATATTTTTTTCTTCTTTCAAAAATAAAACAAATATTCAGGGTCAGCATGGGGGGGGGTCCGGTGACACCAATCAAACTATTTTCTTAGACCTAAGTGGCATGCACTACTGTAACAGCACATGGTGTGTTTTGGGATGCTGTGAAAATCTTCTTTGAGTTTCAGCTACATTTGCTATCTTCAGCAGACAGCACACCATTATGCATATCATGTAAATAGCATTATAGAGAGACTACACTGATTTAATATTAATAATGTAATCAACTTCTCAGCATTGAAAATTGAATTTTTTTTTTATATCTAAATACATGTGTCACAAAAAAGTTTGAAAATGTGATGTAGCTTTTGAGTGACAGTCTAAGGTACCTAATATGTTGAAATAATTTGATGTGGTGTCATCAGTAGATAGCAAATATATATAGGAAAGTAATTGGCATTAACCAAATGGGGGAGCTAGGGTGCTTGTGAAACACCCACTCCCTCTGATATCATGTTATTTGTCAGTGCATCATGACCCGTGTACATCTTGCCACACCCAGATAGTAAAAGTGTACTATACCCTGATGTGGCAGTGACGTCAGTGTGCATTACATCGGGCGCGGCTTCAAATCACTAGCCTTCATGCAAAGCGCAGGCGTACACATGCGATTAAAGATGCCGCAAGAATACATGTGCAACGTCACTGCCAGATCAGGATGAAAAATGGTAGAGTAATTCTTTCCATTCTACTGAAATGGGCGATATTGTGTGTTGTTTATTCCTGTCATCTTCAGTAGATAGCGCTGGCAGAACAATCACTATGGACCACAATGGCCTCATCTCAATGCATAGTTCAATAACCTCAATTAAACACTCATAGTGAAAAAAATTCCTAGTGCACTTCAATAGATATCATGCATTATTTAAATGAAATGCAATAGGTGAGCAAACAGAGTATACTGTTTTAAAAGATCTTTGCACTCATCTCAGTGTTTTTATTTCAATAAACTGTAGAGAAGAAAGAAAAAGGTTTGTTTGCCCTTTCCAGCCCAACCCAAAATGTAAAAAAATCACCTGCATTCACCAAATGAGTGACAATTTGACAAATGTAGTACACAAATTTAAACAGGGAAACACCTGCCCATTTATTTGCATTCTATCACATAATTAAGAAAATATAAAACCATGACCAGCATTGTCTGTGGTTTGGAAAATGTACACAAATAAGTAAAGGCTGTCACAAATATCTAGCACACTCTTTGTTCCAAGCTGTACAATTGTTTAAAATCATCATTTGGTTTGAATATTTGATATATTGATCGGCATATGTGACATGATCAAGGGAAATGAAAAACTTAACACAACAGGGGTATGAAAACAACCAGAAGAACATTCATGAATTGTAATTTACAAATTACAAATTTTCAAATTGCAGGTTTACACCTTAAATTTCTCTGATTTCTTATTTGATACATGGCCAATAACCTGCTCCAGATATTCTCTGAATTATGCAGAGTGGGACTTTATATCACCCCTATTTTGCTAATTTTGAGGTCCAGGGTGAATGCCGGCACTTGAACAATTGATCCTTACTTTATGATATTTACAATGATCATGGTTACCCAATATAATAGTTCTGAATGTCAGGGCAGGGACTTATTGTAGCTTTTGTCAATAACTATGCATTAACCATGCACTGATACAGCACATCAAACTAAAGCTAGAGTATCTCTGTAGAGCATTTCTTTAACCCTAACCGTACCAAACATAAAATACACCTCAATTCACAAAACATCTGCAAGCTTGTGAATCCCACATGATGCAATTATGTCATAAGCGAAGAGTCATATGGGCAAGGAAAGCTTGGCCGACCAAGAGACCCCTGTGGAAAGGTGTGGCTGTGTGCGTGTCTGACAGCCGAAGGATCCCTGGTTCAAATCGCACCTGAGAAGAAAAGTTTTCTCTTCTCCTTTCTTCTTTCCTCCCTTCTCTCCTTCCCCCTTGCCAAAATAGGCCTGGGGCATTAGGGTTAAAAACACCTTGAAGTGATAGTGCTGTTATGAGTGTTATTGCATGCAACATAGAATGAGATATTATAAAAAATGTGCAGCTTACTTGGCATAATTGTACTCACAGTAGTGACAATCACATCATCATCATCAACTTTGAGCATCAAGCATGGTGATATTGCACCTGCAAAGCTCTGACAATCCAGAACAAGAGATACATGACTCAAGTGCCAGTTTATTCCTTCTTTTTTGCTTAAAAAAGGTAATGCACATAAAGGGAGTTTGTCATTAAATCCCTGCCTTTTTGGAAATGATCAATCCATACTACCAAATGTGATTTATATGGTATTATTATGTAATTTATGCAAACAAAATGTGTACAGAAAGACCAGACCAAAATGACATTCATTACCTATCAGAGAAAAATACTGGCTGACAATTGATTTCACTTACTGCTTACAGTCAACCAATTGATCAATAAAATTTGAACATTTTGTCATATCTAAATTCATGTAGTGTGCACATGGTCACAATGAGCATTGTTAGAGTCAAATCCGTAGCCAGGGAGTGTGCGGGGTGTGATGCACCCTCCTAAAATATCAATCCAACAAAAAGGTCCCCTTTTATCTGTAAAAACATTGAAAATCAACCCTTTTTTTTAATGACAAATTCACAAAATTGTACATTTTCTGAATGAAAATGTCCACCGTTGAGCCTGCTGCACCCCCCCCATTAATCCTGGTTATGGGCATGGTTAAGGTGACGTTACTTACATGTAACATATTTATGGCGTGTCCACAATCTGCAAAAACATTTTTAAAAGATGTCATCAACTTGTTTATCTTTAACTATTCCGGTGAATTTGATGCCAAAATGGTAAGACGTTGATGACCTCTATGGGCCAGTTTCTCTAAGCTCAGCTAGTAGCAATGCTCCAAGTTGGCCACCAGGCTAGCCTTACCAATGTAGAAATTCTTCCGACTTTATTTTACACACATTTGCATCATTAAGGGTTATGGTAAAGCCATATTATAACATTTCTGTAAAAATAGATTAGTATTTATTTTCCATAAAATGTTAGCTTTTACTGTCAGATATGTCCCCTTATTTTTAGCCGAACAAGTCAGGTAAAGCAAAGAAAATTGGAATTTACTACTAGCGCCAATGCATGTTACTCCAGCGGTTGTAATACGGTACGATCCTATGACGGTGTGTGTTTATGTGTATCCCGCACGCCGTGTACGTACTGTGTTATGTGTTATGAACATTGCATACATGTTCGACTAATATTTCCATTGTAATAATAAAACGACGGTTCCTGCATTTTATTCAAAATCTCGGATTTTGACAAAACTACAGCACCTGAAATCTTAATATTTGCAGAGTATCTTTGTTTACTGGTTTACTGAAGTACATTACAATTGTGTAAAAACCAGAATTTAACAAATGTTTGAGGGCGTTCTCCTCAGCAAATGTTATAATATGGCTTTAAGCAACAGGGTATATGTGACCATCCAGCACAACTGAGCCCGGATGTCGCCAGTGCCACTATTGAGATATGCTCTATTGAACTTAACAATAAACAATAGGAAACAAAGGATTTATTGACTGTTTTATTGATTTTTCAGTACTTAAATGTCAAGTACTATAGACATGATATACATCATTTTAAAGCTAATTTCAAGCAGAATATTTTGGTTGAATATCTCAAAAATGATGATTGGCGACTTCAGGGCTCAGTTGTGCTGGATGTATTTGTTTACCATGTTTGATTATTTAGATGAAGTGAAAGGTAAAGAATGTGTCCTATAACCTATTTTGGTTACTACATGGCCTCTAGACGAACTTTGTGAAACCAGTCCTACATGTATCAAGATGGCAAGCCAAGCAGTCAGTAGATAGAACAAATACAGATCAACTTTTTCCTGGAAAATACACAATTTCTAGCAAAACTAACAATTTATCCAGGAAAGAGAAAGTTTATCCAGTGAAAAATATGTTGTTGCTTGGGTTTTTTGATCAACTAAGTTCATCAGTGAGAAACTATTACTAGTATTTTCTCTTGATAAACATTGTTTTTCTGATAAAATTAGTTATCACAAGTTGAAAAACTTATGAGAAAGTGTGGTTTATTTGCAAAACATCAGAAAAGCAAAAAAAACAAACAACAAGAATCAGTCATTATTCACCAGTATCCCACTTGTGACCCAGAAACATGTTTATTTGTGAAAACAGATATTTCTAATGATTTACTGAGCAATTGGCTTGCCATACCCATGGTACAATGTATTTTTTAGTGAGATCCGAGTATCAACATGTAAACTTATCATGGTGATCTTTGAAGATTGCTAGTTTGTATATATTAACTTGCTGGTTCATAGGAGTTGTGTAAGTGTAAATAAAATATGATAGATTATTTTTATATAAATCGAGGTGGAGGACATTATGCATTATGCCATATGTATGGTGGCTACTGCAAAGACCTGCATACTCAGGAGATGGTAAAGAACAGAAATAGCAGAGAAAGTGTAGAGCTGGCTCCAGGCCTGTAGCCAGAATTTTTTGTAGGTGCTGATTTTGAAAAAGTGGACTTTTTCCAGGGGGGGGCAATTTTGTGAAAAGTGGACTTTTTCCCCCAAATTTGGACCTTTTTGACCAAAAAAGCTTTTAAAAAAAAATCTGATTTTTTGGCTTGCTACGTTTGCAAATTTGGGGGGGGGGGGGGGTGCGTCGCTATGGCTCTGGCTGGCTCGGTTCCCAATTTCTAACACTCGTGAGATAAACGACTGAGCTAAGTATCACACAGCACTGAGCTAGTGCTAAGAAAGTGCAATGGCTATGTTCACATTTTAAAAACCAAACACCCAACTTTAAAAATCTTAATATACTATAGTCTGTTCACTATAAGATGGCACATGACCTTTGGAAAAGTACACAGGGTCACCATGGGTGACAATGGTCAGATGGTATAAAACTTTTGGAAAATGTGCAGTAGCTTTAATGAATGTTTTTACAACTTGAACATATCCTTTTGTGATATAAAATTATGATTATATACGTGGACAATCGTCATGTGCCATCTTATGCTGAACATACTATAATGTAAATATATTTGTGATACTGAACATACCATAGTGTAAATATATATGTTAATAATGGGTGAACAGTGATAATTTAGTTCCATTCAACACCAAACTCAGATTCTTCCTTTACAGAGATTCTGCATGCTTTTATTGATTTACTGACAGAGGATTCCAACTACCTGGTCCAACTAGTGCCCCATACCATAATGCAGTCTATCCAATAAACTGTTGGGCCAACTTGGGATCAATCTATGGTGCACATTAATATTTTTGGTGGGTGTGTATTAGAAATATTGGTATACTTTCGTTGAATAGAATTGCGCATTCAACAATAATAACCGCAACACATGCAGGGCCTCTATGACTCGGTCTTTGGTGAGAGTAGCTGAGTTTTACCCATAATATCTCACATAAATGTAGGCCCTACACCCGGGGGGGGGGGGGTTGCACTCGAATATGAAAGTAGTGTATCTGTGCCTACCGGAGTACGACGCTAGGGGTCTATCGGTGGCGATTTTTGTCACAACAAGGGGGTCATTCAGTGGCGGCTCCAAGAAAATGCAGGTCATTATGTTTAGAATTATGCTTAGAATTGCGTGTTATTGACCGTGAAAAATAACTTTCTGGGCAAAAATTTTCCATTTTTAAGCAAAAATTGCTACAAAAATGTAAAAACTTTACAATTTGCGCTTGAAGCGCGCAAAATTTTTTCTCTTTTAATGTAAATTTCTAAAAAAAGGGGGTCATTGGGTGTAAGCTGATGAAAAAAGGGGGTCATCGGGTGGGAGATTTGCCTCAAAAAAGCGGGTCTATTGACGAGTACCAATATATGGGAATTCTCTCCTGGGATTCACATCAATGCACATCCATGTAAATTTTAATGATATTGCGCCATGAAGGCTCTACACGCACCGTAACATGCTGTAACGCACTACGTGATCAATTCGGATGTTGATCCGAGCGCCGTGTAGACAGTTGCTATTATTGTTGTGGATTCCAGGAGTGCACATTGATGCAAATTTCTCTTCCGTCTGGAGTTGCCCATCGATCCATATTGGGCTATTCCAGTTGAAATCCATACACCCCTATGGAAGACATGTCCTTTATTCTCCCAAACAGGCAGTCACCCATTCAGGTAGGCCCCATTTGAAATGTACACTCCGTATGGAAGATGTTAAGGTCATATGGCTTTCAACTAGAATAGCCCATTGATGCAGATCTTTCTCCCATGTCTCCTCTATGGAGCAAGTTCACTACTCTCCCAAGACTACATGTACACTCTCATTTATAACAAAACTAGTGACAATTTTTATTTTGTCTAAATTTGAGATGAAGTTTCAAAAAATTAATCCTTATTTTTAAGTAGGCCCCTAAATTTAAAGCTGATAAAAAAATGCAGTAAAAAAACAGCAAACTGGAAAAACATTTCAAGAAATTTTCCTTTGATATTTCTGAAGGATCAATTCATAATTTTTAATATCAATATTAATTATTATTTTTTATTCATCATTTTAATTATTCTTCATCCAAATACACATACAGCTACATGTATGCTGGACACATTTTCATGTGACTGGTGTGAGCATTTTCTGCCACCTGTGCTTGTGGCCCAGGAGTGTGCATCTGAGACTTGGGTTCGAGTGCTAGTCCTTTTTTGTCCGAGTCCAAGCCGAGTCTTTTCATGCCGAACCGAGTCCAAGTCCGGCAAAAAAAGTGAACTCGAGTCTGGACTCAAGATATGATGCAGTGTGTCAATCCGGAGTCAATGTTCTTTCAATATTAGCATCAAAGTTTAATTACACAGCGCTGAATAGGGAGTGACAAAATTCACCAAGAAATGATATGGGTAAGGGTAAAGAAATGTCTATCTAAAAGTAGAGATCTGAGAATAGAGAATCCTGTTTTTGAACTAAATCGATATAAGCATGCAGGACCTCTGTAAGTAAATAATCAGAGTTTGGTGCTGAATAGAACTAAATTGGGTGGGTTATGGGAGGGTTTTTTGTGGATTTGGGGCAAATTTAGGGTGATATTTGTCAGTAATTTGGGCGGGATTTTAGAGGTTTTAAGTGGATTTCCAAGGATTTTACCGTTTGGACTTTGGTGGAGGGGGCATTTGCCTCCCCTTGCCTGGCTACATGCCTGAGCTTGATGGGTGGCTCCTTAAACCAGATTTGAACCTACGGCCTGCCTTATTCATGTTCTTCCTAAATTGTTTGTGTTTTTGTTTACTTCACAAGGCAATTTAAAATAGAATGAAGAGAGGCCTGTAGAGTGATCTACATAATGCATTAATGTAATAAGACCAATTTTAGGATATGTGATTTCATGTATTGTGAAATGTGTTTATTCTTGATTTTTGTTTGTTTTGGTGGATGCTATGTAATCAGTCATTTTGATGACATTTGTAACAATTATTGTAAATAGATAAGGTTTCAAACCTGTATTTTTATGATTCATTCAAGCTATAGCATGTGAAGATCAGGAAACAAAATAGTGTTAATATCCCAGCAAATACAAAACGTTAGACAGAAAATGAGGGGTTGTATAAAAAGCTATAAAACATTTTGATAACATTGTGAAAACATTTTTGAAACATTCAAACATAATGTTATTAAGCGTTGACAAAATATTTTGCAAAAATGTTTGCAATAAGTTTTATGAGTCTTTTTACTGCGATACCCAATTTAATTTTTTGTCCACGAGGCACCATGTATTTTGAATGAGAGCACACAGTGCGCAATAAATACACCAGATCTGAAACTGACTAACTTAAATCAAGGTTGATTTTTGCGTTCTTTCAATTTATTTTTGCGGTTCAAACAAACTTTTTAACATTACTTGCGTCCTTCATATCTCACCCGACTCCCAACTCCAGTTTTTCTATTCCCAACTTACTGGATATATTTTTGTAATTCACTCCACTTCAATGCGCACGTATTTCCTTTCGACATTTTAAAAATCCGTGCACAAATGTATATGTTTTTAATAGAGAATGAACAGCTTTAAAGTAAAGGTAAGTAAGAAAATAATAACAAATAATGTTTCCTTATTTAAACAAGACCATGGGCAATAACACTTTGGGTGTTCCATCCTACTTCAGTGCCAATGAGGTCACATGGCAGTTGTTCCAAATCTACCTTGCATAGAGTGTACTGACATTCAAAATGTAGTCTAGATGTCTCATGGACAAACATTAAAATTTGGTGTCCTTATAAAAAACTCATAAAAACAGAATGGTAAATTACTTATATTTTTTACACAAGATCACCAATGAATATGTCATTTATATAACATTTCAAAGCTAAAAAGTTCAACCTGGTTCTAAAATAAAGATGGATTCTTTGCACTATTGCACTTTTGTTGACTGCCCTGTATATGTGAGCTGAAGTACCAATTTAATACATGAATTTTAAAATTTGAATTTGAAATGTTGCAATGGTAATATTTCTCAGATGTTGTGTAATATGATTATCAACAAGATGTTTGTTACTTGTCGCCATCATGTGATAAATGTAAATATGTTATTGATACACAGGTTTCAAAAACATCTTAATTTTAAGTTTTTGAATGGACTATGCATAATTTAGTGCCTGTATTTATGTAACAGTTGTACAGTACTTTAATCCATTCCTAGTGTAACTGTTGGAGAAAAGTATCATAAAACATGGGGATGTTATTGGCAAAGAATTTATAATAACTGTCAATGTTGTGGGAATTGGAGCATTTTACAGGCTGACCCAAAATTAGTTATTGTACAGTTATAGTACATTGATACAGGGTGTCCCAGAATGATCTGCATGGGGCAAGTTGAATTTTATTAGCTCTATGAATAGCATTGCTATACTATTGGTCATATTGTTTGTAGTTCTAGATTCTACAAGTCATACAGCTATCTTTGGTAGAAATTTTAGATTTTAAAGAAATTGAAGTTTCTGAAATTACAGAATATTTAGCAAAAATCTGTAATATCACTGACCATGTTCAGCAGTCAGCCCAAAGTTATTTTAAAAGGAAATGCAGGTATTCTTGTTGTGTCTAAAACTTCCACTAAAATTTGAGATATATCGATTGTTTATGTTTACAAAGGAACCCTGAATAGAATGTAATACATGCCTTTGGTGGCAGTTTTTAATATACCGTATTCATTCCAATAAGCGCCCATGCCCCAATAAGCGCCCACTAAGGGTATTTTCAATTTGCTAAAGGGTACCATTAATGTTGAAGTGACAGATAGATGTTGATACAGTGAAATAGCTTGCAATACTTGCAATACATTTTCTGCATCAGAAAAGCTACTAGAACGTCTTGGGACCCTTTAATAAACGCCCCTTAATTATTATAAAAAATTAGGTAAACAAGGTAAAAAATAAGCGCCCATCTAAAATGACTTTGTTAAGCGCCCTGGGCGCTTATTGGAATGAATATGTTAATTATTTTGTTGTGAGGTTCATCATTTGAAATGCTGGCAGAAATTGATCTGGTGATGGCATAGATGGCTTGTCTTTTTACTTTGCTGCAGCGTGTGTTTATGTCCAATGTATATAAGCAAACCAGCAGCTACGCAAAAGTGAAGCCAAGATTTGCAGCAAAGACTTGATTTGCTGAGCAAGTTATAGTCATTATATGGACATTTTTGGGTAACAATCACACAAAAACAACATTTTCAACCGAAATATCTGAACTCATATTGACAAATTTAATTTGGTCCCATATCCAGAAGTATATTCATCATATCATATGTGCCCAATGTGTGGTGCTTTTCCTAAAAAAATAAGTGCATGATTTGTCCAATATACATGTATTACACCACGATGGTGATGAGTCCACAGGTTTTCAAAGTGCGGAGGGGGGGGCACAGGTCCCCCTCCCCACTCGGAAATAATAAATTTTCAGTTTCTTATATGAGAGTAAAAAACATAAAGCTGCATTTTGCAGAAAACCCTATTGAACATCCAGTTCCAAAGATATGAGTAATTAAGGAGTTTCCAAAACAACAGGAAACAAAAGGAAATAATTTCTTTGTTTGGCTATATCTCAAAATCAATATTTCCGAGTTCCGATTGTTTTTGCTTGATCGCATCACATATAATGTCACACCAAAACAAATAAACTGAAATTAACTTGATAAGTAGAAGACATGTACACCAATTTATTGCTGGTATTAGTTTTTATAAACTGTTGATTTTATATTTTTAATATTTTTTCAAACTTGGTACAGATCATTTTGGGACACTCTGTATAACATTTGAGGTAGCAAACATTTGGGACAGAAATAGCACAATGCTAATGTGCACTTCCTACAAAAGCAGGAACATGTCATTTTTTGTACAATGTATACTTTGCCAACACGACACCAAAACCTTAATTTATTAGGGGGGCACTCAACTTTGGACGGGAATGTGTGGACGCCCTGGACGGATGGTGGACACCAGTTCGAAACCGTGAGAGATTTGACACCAAAAAGGGGAGTCTTTTGGTGAGATGGGACAAAATTTAACCAGAAAAGGGGGTCTTTCTGTGTGACACTGGGAAATCAAAATTTGAGAAAAATAAAGGAAATTTGTTCAAAATTCTTGAAAAAAGGGGTCTTTTGGTGATAATTAAGTCACTCAGCGAGAGATTATCAGAAAACATTTTTAAATTCTTGAAAAAGGGTCTTTTGTTGACAGTAAAAAGAGCTCATTGAGAGTTGAAAAATGGGCCTCATTGTGGCTTCACATCCCCGTTATTAATTTTTAGTGAGTGGCCCCCCCTGTGGCCTTGTATATGTATATTTTAAGACCAAGGCCTTATGATCTCAAAAAGTCGAAATCATGTATGCCGACATGTTCTTGGTTTTGTGGGAATGGCAGAAATTACTTAACTATACGTACTACAATGAGTGTTGTTTTGATTTTTTGATTTTGAATTAGATATACCATGTTTTGAAACAAAGGGCACCTGAATATTGAAGAAAATTAGTGGTAGGCCTACTGAAATATGACATTGTCTGATTCAAAGGAGACACTTTTGAAAAATATACATCATCTGCAAGTTAACGTAAAGTGAGCATACTATCACTGAAATACACTTGCATTCCTAGCAATATGTATCTGTAGTTTATGCATGAGCTTATATTATTGCCAAATTTCTTAGATATTTATTGTTTGTTGCTCCCTATTTTGCCATCAATTTCAAAAAGGCCTAGGGTTGGATCAGATTGTGTCTCGTATTTGACATTTTGTGTATATTTAATTTTTCTATTTACTGGGGTGTAGGTATTTTCAACAGTTTCATGGTAGTGGTGGTGATTTCACTTGACTCCAATATTTTGTATGATACTTTAATAAATCAATACAGAAAGCTGACAAAGATATATGATTGAAAGTGTCTTAACTTGTGTACTGAGAATCATTCATTTTAAGGGATCTGGAATGAGCATTTCGACAGTATTTTTTGTGGGACATGAGAGCACATCAGACATATCAAATTGCATTCTGAATACAAAGAATGTCTTTCTGATATCAAATAATTTTCATTTTTTGAAATTCACGATATAATACAAATTTTATGACATTATTAAAATTTTATATTTTTCACATTTTTGATATATAACAGTCCTCGAAGTAAATTTTATAAATCTAATGATATATTCTTAAAGTGTATGTAGCTGGGAGGAAAAGCCACGATCAATTGAAAATTTTGACCTTTCATATTGAAGATATGGATTTTTTCCCAAAAGACTTAATTTTTTGGGTGTTTTGGGGGAAAATCCATATCTTCAATACAAAAGGTCAAACTTGTCAATTGATCATGGGCTTTTCATCCCACCTACATACACTTTATGTATAAATCATCAGATTTATAAAGTTTACTTCGAGTACTGTTAAATATCAAAAATATCAATTTTTAATCATTTGCCATAAAATGTGTATTACATTGCGAATTTCAAAAAATCAGTTATTTGATATCAGAAAGACATGCTTCGTATTCAGAATGCAATTCGATATGTCTGATGTGCTCTAATGTCCCACAATAAATACTGTCGAAACGTTCAAACCCCACCCCTTAAGTTAAAACTATAAATAATGGAATTGGTACAGGCTGTATCAAAATGATTGGTACCCATCAGTTTTCATTGATTATGGACAAGACTGCCTCATCAAAATGCAACATTAAGATCCACCATTTTTTGTTAGATTAATGTGATAAAAGGTTATAAACTATAAATTCTGGCCAATGCAAGAGGACCCTATGTTGCATATGAAGCAGGCTTTTCAATTAACACCAAAACCAATATGCACCTATCATTTTGATAGTCTGTAGTTATCGTCCATGCAGGGAAGTCCCTGGTCCATGCATCAGACGGCATAGATTTTAATCGCCTGTTGTTTCAAAATTCTAACAGTGTCTGTCTCATTCAGAATTTTCTGCAGAATCCAAATATCTGTTTCTTGCCAAAGGGCTGGCCATGGAGACAAAAATGCACTTTTTACCAAAAACCTCAAATTGTAAAAAGGAAAGTCATCATAACTGGTATTTTGACCATTTTACCAATATTTTGGTAAGTTATTGATGTCTTCTTGGTGTCAAAATAAATTGAATAATTACCTGTCCATGCCAATCTATTTATAATCATTTACATACGAAGTACATTTACTATGTAAAGCGCTTTGAGGCTGTTTACGGCATAAAGCGCTATATAAATATCTCCCTTTTTTTTTTTTTTTTTACTATGAAAAGACAGGCAAAAATCGTGTTTTGGGGTTTTTTGTTGGTAATCTTTATTTTTACCATTTTGGTTTTCAAATCTTGAATATGACTTTAAGAAATAATTCTGTGTGGTCAGCCCTAGAGAAAATATTCTTCTGATTACATTTCAAATTAGATTTTTGTTAATGAAAACAGTGAAGATAAAGTCGAGAAATGCATTTTTTTTTACCAAAATTACATTATTCACAGTAAGGTAATTTGGTTAAGTACAGATTGAAAGTTGCAATTTTTTCATAGCATTTGCTAATTTTTAATAAAGAGAATTTGAAGAATTTGTATTGCCTTGTTCTAGATGTGCCAACAAAGTGCACCAGCAGATAAAACTCCCAAGTACTCCTGTGGGTCTTTTTATATATAATTTGGTTCATCTCAAGTTCGGTAGTGACGTACATGCGTAGTTCGAATGCCGCAGTATCAAATCGCGAGCGTAAAGTTAAACGCCCTGAGTGTACACGCCGCCGTACAGTGGCGGTTTGTCGATGCGCTTAGCGCCACGACCGTGAAAAAGCATTGACGTCACTACCAAACTTGAGGTGAACCAAATTATAATAATGAAGAATTTTTGACACATTTGGATTTTTCTTTCTTTTAAATATTCCCTTTTCATTTTGATATGAAATTAGATAAAATGACAAGCTGTTTTATTTTAGCACCTACAGCATACGTCCATCTGGGGGTAGGAGCAAAATTCAGAAGCTTATTTCTTTATACAGAATTTTGAAGCCCATTTCCTGTGGTACCTTCCGCAAAATATATGATTATGAATTCACAAAGGCATTCCCAAAGGAAACATGTGTTCTTGGGGAGAAAATGTTAATATGCGACATGATCTGGTCCATGGGGCCAAAGCCCGCAAATTTGAAATTGAGATAAAGGGAAAAATATGGAGTAAAAAACAAGAAAATACATAAGAAAATACACATCACAAAGCTTCAGAACTTTAGAACCAAGTATATGCTAGACCAGGCCTTCTCAACTAGTTTATTTGAAGTGCCAACTGGAAAATTTTAGTGGTGCTTTATCGGGGGTCCAGGGGGCTGAGCCCCCGGAAGCCCATGGACTTTAAGGTTTTTAAAGGCCCAGATTGGGTATTTTCACCCCTTTGTTGTTCAAGATTTATGTGAAAAAAATTAAAAAAAATTACCGTACTTGCTGGCTTCAGGCGCCACTTGACTGACTCCAAGCGCCACAAGTGGCCACGCCAGTTGAGAAGGCCTGTGCTAGACCTTTGGTGTTTTCAGTATCTGATTTATAGTAACTCAATTTTCAAAAAATGCCTCCCAAAGGCTATGTAACTGGAACGGGAGAGCTTAAACTGACTGACAAACACACACAGCAAATTTATCTTATGTGAAATGCAAAACATTTTTATTGTACATCAATTACATTGTGCTCTTGTGGATCTATATTTACTAAATAAAAAGTACACACATTTTGTTAATGCCGCATTTCAAAATTACAAAGTTTCCTGCACATTTTGTAATGCATTATGGAGCAATATAATAGTTATAACAGTCAATGTCCAGCATTGGATTATTACTGGGCTATTCCAGTTGTAATCCATACACCCCCTATGGAAGACATAACTTCAATATCCCATGTACGTGGATTTCAAATAGAGTCTACCATTAAGAACCCCACTGACATTCACACCCCCTGTGTGGTAGATTAAGGTAATGTCTTTCATTGGGGTACAAATGGATTTCAACTGGAATAGCCCATTGATGCTTAGTTCATCAATCATAATACCTGTACAACATGTCATTATGATCAATTCACCTCTGTTAAATTTGTGCTACATTCATGTTACCCATGAATTCTTGATTAGCGAACAGGGGATCAGACCGCAGGGCACTGCACCAATAACTAGCCCTGCATACTGCCCTCTTTCACTAACTTCTCACACCGAAAAAATGGTTAAATAATCGATATGCTGCTCTAAAGTGATGATCCCCTATTCAAGTGAATTCATGGATTTCATGAATTCACAAAGAGATGAACCAGCAAACTCATAACAATACCTATTCTCCAGGAATATCTGTTGCAAGCAGGCATTCATGAAGAATTTTAAATATCTTTGATACCACATTTTCAGTTCCATATAATCATATTCTTTTGTAGATCATCAGTGAATGTGTGACGTTGTTATAGTGGTCAGTTTGTTACTGAATCATGTATTATTGGCTATTCCAGTTGAAACCCATACACCCCCTATGACTGAACCCAAAAAATTTTGGACAGGCAGTTTTGATGAAAATGACTGTCAAATCCTAGAGCCCCTGCCATACAGTTGCATTCCTTTTTTCACTATACAGAATCAAATTGTGGATATCACAGATTTGGCTTTTTAAAAGCCATTCACTATGTGATTTCTAACCCAAGCTTTAAAAAAATAATTTTGCACATATTTTTTCTCTAGTTTAAAAGAACACTTTCCTGTTATTTTCACACACATGGTACCATGGACAATTCAATTAGCTATTCCAGTTGAAATCCATACAACTATTAAAGAAAACATGACCTTAATCATTCATACAGGGGGTGAGAACTTCAAATGGGGTTACCTGAATGAATGACTCCATTTGAATTCTACACCTCCCTGTGTGTGAGATTAAGTTCATACATGTATGCTCCATAGGGGGTGTATGGATTTCAACTGGCATAGCCCAATACACACAAGTTAAACGGCAGCATCTGTTTTGTTGATTTATGGCACATACTGTATTTTACATTTTTAGAGCAAACTGTTAAAACATTTCACAAACTACCAACTTCAATTCCAGCTGCAGTTACCTTTGGATGCATTATTACAAAATGTAATTAGCATTTTACTTTTTAAAATCAATATATGAAGTGCTAGTTTTCATGCCCTTCCAGTGAACATAAGCTTAATCCTACCCAGGAAAATATTCAAAATATGCACAAGGTGTCACTGGATTTGGAATAGAATTCGGGGTTCAAGACCAGATGGCCATATCTGCAATAGCTGCAAGGTGTGATACTGTTTTGATGTATACAATATATTGCCATAATGTCTATAGGGCAGCTCTTCCCCATAACCCTCAAACTGTCTTTCATACAGCCTTTACAATTGGTTCATTATGTGATGCATTTATCTGAGTGACCAATTGAAATACAGCTTCTAAATAATAAGCTCCATCCTCTTTCTTACATCATTTCTGATTGGTTATTCATGTGACACATTCATCTGAGTGACCAATTGACATACAGCTTCTAAATATAAAAGTACTGTGACAGTGGACATTTCCATGCTAAATTTATTTTTGTGCTTTTTATGTTCCAAGCTACTATCGTGGGGGCAGTGGCGGCACCAGGAAATTGTGCATAAAAGAGGACATTCTACGTAATTTTTGGGGTTTTGCCTCAAAACTGGGGAGGGCAAACCCTGGAGGGAAAGAAAAATATTTGGGGGTGTGGGGTTGGGGATTAAACCTCCCAAATGAGTTGATTTGCTAAATCAACACCCCTAAAGAAAATTTCAACTCCTCAAAACCACCCTCTCCAAAAGAAAATTCCAACCACAACCCCCCAATAGTGCAAAATTGGAAATTGTCATGATAAACAAAAAATTACACCTTAATATTTGGCTAAAATAGTATACAATTTAAAAAAACAGGTTTTTTTGCCCCTCAGAGACAACTGACCGTGGTACACCAATGAACATATAAAATCTTTAGACCCCATAGGATTTTTACAAAGAACACACTGCAATACATGAATATATTCCTTTCGTTTATAGGTCAATGCAAAACTGCAAATTCAAAAACAAGTGAAACAGTTCAAAATTGGCAAAGCGCAGAAAATAGTTGCACAGAAATGTCCACTTTTACAGTAAATCACACACAAAAACCCAGCCTGGAAGTATTCTAATAAAGGCAACACTTGGCTATTCTAGTTGAAATACATACACCCCTATATGGAAGACATGATCTTAATATCCCACACAGGAGTGTAGATTTCAAATGGATTCACCCATTCAGGTAACTCCATTTGAAATTCATACCCCTAAAGTGGAAAATTAAGATCAATGTATTCCATAGGGGGCGTGTGGAGTTCAACTGGAATAGCCCATGTGACACAATGATCTGACCCATTGGCAACAAGGAAATTGAGATATAGGCAAAAAGGAGCAAAAAATCTGTTTACATAGATAAACACTTAAAGCCAGAAATAAAGAATCCAGTTTGTGTCATCCTGCCAATCAAACTCCCCACAGCCTGTGATTGGTTACTATCGCGTAACTAGGCTGGAAGGCATCGCCTTAGGTAGGTGATACTAATCAATCAGACAATCACAGGCTGTGCAGGAGTTTGATTGACAGAATCATCAGAAGCAAACTGGTTTTTTTTTCAACTTTTATTATAAAACTAATTTACACCTTTTTAACTGTTTCATATGGGTTTTGAAAACCTTTTAAACCAGTTAACATACGTTTGAACACCCTTTGAACTGGCTTACATAGGTTTGAACACCTTTTAAACTGGTTTTACATGGGTTCAAACCCAAGTGAAATACACTACCATGTTTATCATAAGACTTATCATAAGAATGCAAATACCACACACAAGTGCACATATGGAGTGTAATTATTATGCCTCATTTTTACAGCTATTTCGAAAATAACTAAACAAAAGTTTTTCTAAACAATATGATTATATTCAAGGAAACGTTCAGTAGACCTGGAAATTGCAGTTATATTCCAACAGGTCATGCAATTCATTGGCTACCATACATAACAAATATGAATATCATATTAAAATCAGTATGAATATGGGTCAATCTATATAATAACATTAACTTGAAATGTTTGTAGAAAAATAGCAAACCCTGATGAAAATGTGGCAGGTTTATCTTAATCTATTAAGCTATTCTTGTTGAAATCCATACACCCCCTATGGAAGTCATGACCTTAATCTCCCACACAGCTCGTGTGAACTTGAATGGATGAATCTGCAACCCCTGTGTGGGAGATTAAGGTCATGTCTGCCATATGCATAGGGGGTGTATGGATTTCAACTGGAATATCCCATTCTTCACATAATCATGCAAGAAATTAGCCTATTGTCAAGACTTGATTGAGGGATTAGACAGCTTATTCCATAACCTGTATAATCTCTGTCTTGATACTAGGCTAACTCTGAGTATGCATACATGAAGGTAATACCCAAATTAGCCTATTGTCAAGACTTGATTGAGGGATTAGACAGCTTTATTCCATAACCTGTATAATCTCTGTCTTGATACTAGGCTAACTCTGAGTATGCTTACATGAAGGTAATACCCAAATTAGCCTATTGTCAAGACTTGATTGAGGGATTAGACAGCTTTATTCCATAACCTGTATAATCTCTGTCTTGATACTAGGCTAACTCTGAGTATGCTTACATGAAGGTAATACCCAAATTAGCCTATTGTCAAGACTTGATTGAGGGATTACACAGCTTATTCCATAAGCTGTATAATCCATGTCTTGATACTAGGCCAACTCTGAGTATGCATACATGAAGGTAATACCTTAATTTAGTACAATCAACAAATACAATGAAAGCCTCAACATGAATCAAGGTACATTTTTTGAACACACAAATAACTACATTAAAAATTCACTGGCATTCATTACATACATAATGTTGAGTGGTAGGCATGAGTTGTTCATATCATTGACACACAATTACAAATTTGGCACCAGATACGTGGTTTAATAAAGCATTAGGGCACAGCATCCAAATGGGTTCAATCTAGGAATCAACCATTTATGCATGATCAATCCCTCTAAAATGCTTAGATTTTAATTCATCACAGTGCACTGAGCAAATATCTGAAAATAATAATAACAACACTAATAATAATATTGAATGGGTATGTTTTTGTGCAATATCTTATATCTTGTGCAATATATTCATGTATCACATTCAAAAACAATTCAATATTATGAGTTGAAGAATATTTAGTAAATAAAAATATATATTTACTGATCAATACTTAATACCGCTACATATATTATGTAGTTACAATACATAGAAATATCAGTGTAAAACATGAGTTGATCAATTGTATGGCATTGCTTTTTTAAAAACAGTTCTTGTCAGTTGTTGAGAGAGTTGATAGAGCACAATACAATTATAATACTACACGTGTTGCAGAAAAGTTAACGACCTATTACAGTGAATGGCCACATCAGAATACATCTGAATTGATCTATTGGGCTGTTCCAGTTGAATTCCATTCACCCCTTACGGAAAATATGACCTTAATTTTTCAAACAGGGCATGTGGTTGAGTTCATGTGGAGTCACCCATTCAAGAAACCCTATTCATATTTACACTCCCATGTCTTCCATAAGGGGTGTATGGATTCAACTGGAATTGCTCATTACAGTGAATAGCCACACCTAAATGCATTAAAATTGGGCTATTTCAGTTGAATTCCATACACCCTCTATGGAACACATGGCCTTAATCTTCCACACAGGGGGTATAGATTTCAAGTGGAGTCACCCATTCAGGTAACCCTATATAGATTTGATATTCACACTCCCTGTGTGGGACAATAAAGTTGTCTTCCATAAGGGGTGTTTGGATTTCAATTGGAATAGCCTATTTGGTGTGTGTACATACTAAAATATTTAGCACTGAAATCCGATTGACCCCCTAAGGCCCTAAAAAAAAGAATGTCTCACAACTTACAAAGATTTCAGAATCCAATGCGAAATGCGGTGAAATATGTAATATTTTTGCAATTACGCTTTTGAAGCATATTTTACCAATATCTTAATGTATTTTCATTTACAAACAGATGGAAGAAATTGAATTTGCCACTTTCTCTGATAAAAATGGACACCGTAAAACATTTTTGCAATTTTGGATACTACAGAAATAATAAACATTTTACAAAGCACCAGGATCCGCTGGAAGGTGCTTGCTTTGCAAGAACAACAAAAATATACAAAACACAAGTTTTTATATAAATAAAAGGTACATTGTATGTGACAAAGTCATATAAATAAGAGTTAGTTATAAAATGTATATGCAAACAGAAGGTGGGTCTTCAAGTTATTCTGAAAGGGAAATAAACATGGGATACATGTATATAACATTGGTTGGGTGGGTGGTTGGTTGTAACCATTATTGGTTCCATTATTGAAACTCTAGACCTGACAGTTATCCTGAAAATGTGACCGTCCACCACAAACCGCTCGTAAAGTCAGCAAATTGTATTCTGAGTTACTGTGCAAAATGTGCATAAAGGTTGCATTCATATGTACCTCAGTTAGTGTGACATGTTTCTCATTTTGCTAGTGCTAGTCAAACATCCTATAGTTGAAGAGGAATACATCTAGTCTTTGTTTGCTTTGGCTAAATTCTGTTTAAGTGGTGGGAAAACAACAATTAACAATGAGAGGACATTCCTGAACCTCATTGACTTGGGAATGATTTGAAATGACCGCTAAATATGACTGTTTGATATTTATTACCAGCAATAGGGCAAAATAGACATATATAGCACCGAAATAAGGTACCTTTTGCTGAAGCAGCAAAATTCAACAGACCATAACTCCGCTTCTGGATATCTTTTGAAGTTAAATGATATATCATTTTAAAGCTTATTTATGATACATATTTTCTAAACACAAAATAAAACAAAATTGACCGGAGGCTGACTTTATGAGCGTTTCGTGGTGGACGGTCACAAATTAACATTTGAAACAATCTCATACAAGTGCATGCACGTCAAGGAGATACTAACAAAGCTATATAGTTTAAGTTAAATTAGGGATAGGGTGTCAAATACAAGTATATTAAAAATTAAATATGTACCATACATATTTTTCTTTTCCAAAATTACAGAATTGATAATTTCAATTTGCCAATTCAAAACTCTTGGAACAGAGTTTCACATACAGCTTAAAACAAACATCATAATTAATCAAAATAATAACATTGCACTAAAATACTATAAAGCACCTGTCCTACTGCAAGAATATACATTACTATGAGCTGGGGTTGAGTATAATGATCATAAATGGGTAAACAATATCTAACCTATAATAGGCCTATACATCACATAATACATACATGTATCTTGTGCATGCATGTATGAACATTTACATTGTGAGAATATAAATTGTTTTACTGTCAAAATCTGGGTTAAAATTTGGCACTGAATCTTCATGGGATTGAAGATATATATTGGTAAAATCATTACGTTACTGTTCACATGGTTTTCTTTCAGCTTTTTTCCCCCAACACAAAAATCTGAACTTTTGTTCTCTTCAATATCATCGTTGGGCACAAAATACCTCTTATGTACTTGTGGCCCTTGAACATGTTTAAAACAAAACTGCCAAGAGCTTACATAGGAAGTTTTGCTTTAAACATATTCAAGGGCCAATGAATATCAAACATACTGTAAGAATGGAAAATTTTGCCCATTTTTTTCTGTTTCGTCAATTTTGAAGTTTTTGGCTCGTTTTTAAATTTACAAGGCTATGCTTCGTCACATATTGGCTATAGATGCATAACAAGGAATATCATGCATTGGGCTATTCCAGTTGAAATCCATACACCTCCTGTGGAAGACATGACCTTAATCTCCTGCAGAGGGAGTGTGAATTTCAAAAAGGGTTAGCTGAATGAGTGACTTATTTCAAATTCACACCCCTATGTGGGGGATTTAGGTCATATTGTGGGATAGGCTTTTACGACAGGAATTCATAACAATTAGTGGGTTTTTAGCGGGTTCGCCGTCGGACAAGTAACCCGCTAAAAACCCACTAATTGATTTAGGTCATGTCTTCAACAAGGGGTGTATGGATTTCAACTGGAATAGCCCATTGTTATATTTGTGGTAGCTTCTTGGAATGTAGTAAATGTCCACTTTTATTGGATTGTCACAAATGGTGGCTAAAATTGTGATGTACCTCCAGCTCTTAGCAGGGAAGACCTGAAATCAAAATTGAGATGTATTGATGCATGTGCTGTTCCTGTTGAAATCCATACGCCCCCTATGGAACACATAACTTTGATCTTCCACACAGATAGTGTAGATTTCAAATGGAGTTACCCATTGCAGGTAATCCAATTTGAAATTCATGCTCCGTGTGTGGGAGATTAACGTCATGTCTTCCACAGGGGGTGTATGGATTTCAAGTGGAGCCCTGCTTAGTGCACACATGTAAGTGGCACCATGCATTCACTTATAAATTTATGTTTTTCTGGTGCTATTGATGTTATCCGGTGTCGGTGATGTGATGTGCCCTGAATAATTTAATTTGATTATTTATCTTTGTTTACAAAGTTACATGAGTGATGACATTTTGGGGGAATTCCCCTCTCAAATTGAGCAAAACAAGTTGAATCATATCTAATTTGGAATATTTGGAAATCCCCCTGAGGATGAAAAGTAAAGATGATGTCACGGGATTCCCCCTCAGGAAGTGATGTCAGGGGATTCCCCTCAGGAAGTGATGTAATGAGAAAGGCTATAATTAAGGCTTGGGAATTTCCACATTTGGCTATTAATATTTGGGATTTCCCCTTGCTTGATATATAAGAAAATGTAAACACAATTATTGTCACAGTTGATAGTGTTGATCTGGGCTAGCTAGCTAATATGCTTACAGTCCAATTCCTTCAAAGAAAGGAAATTGCAAACCAGAAATATTTTATGTGGTCAAAGTACTACTATTTGCCAGTGTTGTCGGAGAAGATCTAGAATACGTCAATGAACGTAATTCTTCCAAGAAAGGAATATATATTCTTCTGTCGACTTGCTGAAGTCTGGTGTTTTGATTCAACGCAACTGTCAAAATAAGTGGGGACAACTGCATCGCAGTCCTGCTTCCTGAAGATATTGTGTGAAAGGTGGAAATAGCACCAAGTTTGGAGAAAGCAGTGCAAGGAGTTTAATATTGGAGAACGGCGCAAGGAGTAAAGTGATTTGGAGAACTGCATGCAAAGAGTTACGAATGTGTTTGGAGAACGCGCAAGGAGTTTAGTACTTGGGAGAAAGTAACACCATTTTCAGTATGAGGATTTTATACGCAAGGATTTATCAATGCAAGTGTTCAAAGGACTTTGCTGATTTTCGCAGGACAAGTGAATAAGGATATATTACATCAGTCGTCCAGAACATTGCAAGAACTTTATGATCGCCAAGAAGAAGAATGCTGGCTAAGTACAAAATAGATAAATAGTGATTATATTTGATTATTGTGTATGTGCATTTGTTGTCATATATTGTACCAATAATAACGTGCTTTCAATTAAAGACTTAGATTTTGTTAGCATAATCAAACAGTGTATTTGTGTTGTGCATTCGTGTGAGTTCGGGTAAAAGGTGATTTTGGCCTTGAGTCAAGTACGACTCAAACAAAATTGGGGGCTCGTCCGGGAAGTACACTGTAAAAAAGTTAACATTAATATACTGAGTCTTGAAAGTGAAAGTACAGTATGGAGTTCAAAGCAGAAGAGTTTCTTGAAACTATAGATTGGGAGAAGTTTGATAAGTTGAAGAAACCTGAGTTATTAGCATTTGCAAAATACTATGAATTGGATGTAAAGCAAGCCAACAGAAAACAAATAATCAAAAATGCCTTAATTGATGTTTTGGTTGATGAAGAGTATTTTGAAGAATCCATTTTGGAGAAGAGAAAAGAGGTCAAAACTGAAATCGGGGATGCAGTTAAGTTGAAAGAACTAGAAGTTCAGGTGGAAATGGAAAAATGAAAATGCAATTGCAGTTGGACATGCAAAAGCTAGATATGCAAAATAAAGAAAAACAAGAAAGATTAGATATGGAAAATAAAGAAAGACAAGAAAGATTAGACATGGAAAACAAGAAATTAGAAATGGAGGAAAAAGCACGCCAAGAAAAGATGGCGCTTGAGCACCACAAATTAGAAACAGAAGAAAAGGAAAAGGTAGCAAAATTGGAACTTGAAAAACAAAAGTTGGAAATGGAAGAAAATTTGAAACAAAAAGAAATTGAAGAAAAGTACAAGTTTGAACAGTCAACATTAATAAGTAAATTTTCACGGGAAAATTTTCTGGACACGTGACCAATGCGTATCAATGTGAGTGTAACCTCGAGCCTGATCTCTGACCCCCGGCGGTGACCTCGCTATTCAAGTCTTAGTAATTTTGAATTGGAATAGTATTTTTGACCGCAATTTTGATAGAAATTTGTGCATTGCAAATTTATTGAATATTATGTTATCTTAATTTTTTCACAATATTATCAAACCGTAATTTGAAAAATATCTATCTACGGAAAAAAATATTTATCTACGGAAACTCTTACCATAACATTATTAACTTGCGACAAGTAACTTATTTTGCCTCAAAGGAAGAATTCTTCCTATTCAAATACATTGGAAGAACTCCCGCTGTGCTCGGGGTCACATTCCATAATGCTAATATGTCTGCGCCCATGGGTGTAGCTGGGTGTCACGTGTCCAGAAAATTTTCCCGTGAAAATTTACCTATTAATTCTGACTGTTGAACAAGAGAAGTTGGCAAAGCTAGGTGACAAATACTCATCAAGTTTCTCCTCAAAGTCAGGGTTTGATGTTACAAAGTATGTAAAGCTGGTGCCTAAATTCAAAGAAAAAGATGTTGACAAGTATTTCCAACATTTTGAGAAGGTAGCTACAAATTTGAAATGGCCTCCAGAGCATTGGACCCTACTGTTACAAAGTAGTTTTGTGGGGAAGGCCAGGGAAACTTACTCAGCTCTACCAATAGAGAAGTGTAATAATTATGAAGAAGTCAAACAAGCAGTCCTTAAGGCCTATGAACTGGTGCCTGAAGCATACAGACAAAAGTTCAGAGATTCAAGAAAGCAAGCAGATCAAACCCATGTAGAATTTGCTAGAGTAAAAGAACACATGTTTGACAGGTGGCTTGGTTCAAAAGAAGTCGAAGATGATTCCGCCAACTTAAGCAATTGGTTCTTATAGAAGAGTTCAAAAAATGTGTCCACGCTGACATTAAAACCCACTTGGATGAAAGCGCTAGCAAAATTAAGACGCTAAGTGACTCGGCGACGATGGCAGACGACTATGGCTTAACTCACAAATTGAATGCGAGTAGTCATAACAGAAGTTATTCAAACAGGTTCAGCCATAGCCAACCTAGAGCAAATCAGGGTGGTACAAAAGAAGGGAGATCTCAGTCTAATCACAGATCCTGGTCTAATTCACAGCATAGTGCTGGTGGTAGAGAGACCCCATGGAGTTCAGGTACCAGACCAACAGGTGGGACTGAATTTAAATCCCAATTAGTTTGCAATTTCTGTAAGAAACCAGGACATACAGTGACCATGTGTCGGAGCTTAAAAGCCAAACAAGGCACACAAAACAGCAGCAAACTGCTAGTAATACTGTAGGATGTGCAGTGTCACTTGAGTCAAAGAAACAAGTCAGTCAAATCAAGAAACAAGAATTCCCACAAAAGGGAGGTGACACAGACAAGGTGTGTGAGGAATTTGAACCATTTGTGTTAGAGGGAGTAGTATCACTAGGTGATAATGGTAGTCCAAAGCCCATTAAGATAGTGCGAGATACGTGTTGTGCACGGTCTATGATTCTGGAAGGAACTTTGCCCTTTAATGAGGATAGTTCAGCTGGTAATGCTTTGATCCAGGGTATTGGGATGGAAATACTTAATGTACCTCTCCATAAAGTTAACTTGACATCTGACTTAGTTTCTGGTCCTGTGACCATAGGAGTTAGACATGAATTGCCAGTCAAGGGAGTGTCCATGTTGCTAGGAAATGATCTGGCAGGGGGAAAGGTTTTTCCTGACCCAATAGTTACAGATAAGCCCTGTTTACAGGATGACAATAGTGAGGAAAAGGAGATATTTCCTGCATGTGCAGTGACACGGGCAATGAGTAAGAAGGCCTCATTAGAAACAATTGAGGACAACCAAATTGATGACTTAGGCTACAATTTGGAAGACACATTTGTGTCAAAGTTGAATGAGAAAGAAGATAAACTTCCTTCTCCTGGGGATAAAATACCCCTACAAATGACACAGCCTCTGAGCATGAACAACTTGGGGAAACCATAGCAGACCCATTAAGTCATGACAAGCTGATTCTGGAGCAACAAAATGACCCAGAACTCAAGGAGATCAATCAAAGGGCATTGACCCTAGAAGAAGCAGAACAAAATTCTGTCTGTTTTTACAAACAAGATGATGTGCTAATGAGAAAATGGCGCCCACCTGATGTACCTGCCGATGAAGAGTGGAAGGTAGTGCATCAAATTGTGGTACCAAAAGTATACCACACTGAAGTTATTAACATAGCACATGATAGTCCCATGGCAGGGCATTTGGGTGTTAAGAAAACTCATGAAAGAATTCTGAGACATTTCTGGTGGCCCACTCTCAGAAAAGATGTTTCTGAATATTGCAAAACATGTCACATATGCCAAGTAGTAGGGAAGCCAAATCAGAAAATACCTCCTGCTCCATTGAAGCCAATTCCAGCTTTTGATGAACCATTTAGTAGGGTTATTATTGATTGTGTAGGCCCCTACCAAAAAACTAAGTCAGGTAATCAGTACCTTCTGACAATTATGTGCTTGCGTCAACACGCTTTCCTGAAGCCATACCCTTGAGAAATATTAAAGCAGTGACTATAGTGAAAGCTTTAACCAAGTTCTTCACATTTGTGGGGCTCCCCAAGTCCATACAGTCAGATCAAGGATCAAACTTTACTTCTGGAGTATTTCAACAGGTCATGTATCAATTAGGTATAGAGCAGTATACCTCAAGTGCATACCATCCAGAATCACAAGGTGCACTAGAAAGGTTCCACCAAACATTGAAAAACATGATCAGGACCTATTGTTTGGAATTTCAGAGGGACTGGGATGAGGGAGTGCACTTGTTGTTGTTTGCTGCTAGGGAAGCTGTTCAGGAAACTTTAGGATTTAGTCCTTTTGAGTTAGTGTTTGGACACACAGTGCTGCTTGGGCCCTTAAAGTTGTTGAAAGAAAAGTGGCTCAATGAGAAATCAGATATCAATTTATTGGATTATGTCTCCAATTTTAAGCATAGGCTTAACAGAGCAACTGATATCGCCAAAGAAAACTTGAAACAGGGTCAGGCCAAAATGAAACAATGGTATGATAACCATGCCAAAGAGAGAGTGTTCAAACCAGGTGACAAAGTTCTAGTACTGTTTCCAATTCCAGGACACCCATTACAAGCCAGATACCATGGCCCATGTGAGGTAGAGTCAAAAGTGGGTGAAGTAGATTATATTATCAAGACTCCTGGTAGACGCAAGAGCAGGCAGTTATGCCACATAAATATGCTCAAAGAGTATGTTGAAAGAAGTGACAGTGGCATTCCAAAACCTGTGTGTACAGTAAAACATACTGATAATGTAGACAAACATGCCGATGTAGACAAAATCGCCAATGTAGACAAGAGTAAAGATGACAATTCTGATGTCACATTTGACCAGGATAAAGAGCTGGAGCACAAAGAGTATAATGTGAAATTGAACAATTCTGATGTGCTCACTAATTTGGACTCAAAGTTAGGTCATCTTTCTCAGGATCAACAAAGTCAAATTGCAAATTTGATTCACAAATTTGACAATATATTTCCTGATACGCCAAGTAGAACAAATGCTGCATTTCATGATGTAGATGTTGGTGATACAAAACCAATCAAGCAGCATCCTTACAGAGTCAATCCATTGAAAATGGAACATCTCAAAAATGAGATCAATTATATGCTAGACAATGATATCATAGAACCAAGTAGTAGTGAGTGGAGTTCACCATGCATTCTTGTTCCCAAGCCTGATGGTTCATACAGATTAGTCGCAGACATGAGAGCTGCAAATGTTCATTCAAAGACAGACTCGTACCCATCCAATTCCAAGAATTGATGATTGCATAGACAAAATTGGGAATGCAAAATTTGTTAGCAAATTTGATCTATTGAAAGGGTACTGGCAGGTTCCACTCACAGACCGTGCCAAAGAGATTTCTGCTTTTTGTACACCATTTGGTCTTTACCAATACAAAGTTATGCCATTCGGGTTGAAAAACGCACCAGCGACATTTCAGAGAATGGTGAACCAAATTGTGGCAGACATAGAGGGATGTGAAGCGTATGTAGATGATTTGATTGTTTACAGTCAAACTTGGGAACAACACATGGAACAACTCCATCAATTGTTTAAGAAGCTGTCTGAAGTACAATTGACAGTCAATCTGGTAAAAAGTGAGTTTTGCCATGCCACAGTCACATACTTAGGATATGTTGTAGGTCAAGGTCAGGTGAAACCTATCAAAGCCAAAGTTGAAGCAATTGAGCAATACCCCACACCTGTAAACAAGAAGGCACTCATGAGATTTCTAGGAATGGTTGGCTATTATAGAAAGTTCTGTCCAAACTTTTCAGAGATAGCAAGTCCTTTGACTGATTTGTTGAAGAAAGATGCAAAATTCATTTGGTCAGAACAGTGTGAAAATGCTTTTCACAAAGTCAAATCAATACTCATGAGTTCACCAGTACTTACTGCACCTGATTTTCAGAAGCAGTTCAAGTTGACTGTTGATGCCAGTGACATAGGCTGTGGAGGTGTTGTGATGCAAGAGGGTGAAGATCAAATAGATCACCCCATATGTTACTTTTCAAGGAAATTCAACAAGCACCAGAGAAATTACTCCACAATTGAGAAGGAGTGTCTAGCATTGCTATTAGCATTGCTACATTTTGATGTGTATTTGGGTACCACAGTATACCCTGTGCTTGTTTTCACAGATCACAATCCCTCACCTTCATCAACAGGATGAAGAACAAAACCAAAGACTGGTGAGGTGGAGTTTGACCTTGCAAGAGTACAATCTGGACATCAAACATATTAAGGAAAAGACAATGTAATGGCTGATGCCTTGTCCAGAATTGCATAAAAACTGATGAACAAAAATTCCTTTAAAAAGGAACTTGTGTGACAAGTAGTCACTGTGTATGTTGAGTTAAGCACTCAAAGTTAATATTATTTTGAAGATGATGTAAAAAAAAAAGAAAACATTAAAGAAAGTTTTCATTACATTCGAACTTTCTTCTTTTAAGGGGGAGGGTGTGATGTGCCCTGAATAATTTAATTTGATTATTTATCTTTGTTTACAAAGTTACATGAGTGATGACATTTTGGGTGGGAATGCCCCTCTCAAATTGAGCAAAACAAGTTGAATCATATCTAATTTGGAATATTTGGAAATCCCCCTGAGGATGAAAAGTAAAGATGATGTCACGGGATTCCCCCTCAGGAAGTGATGTCAGGGATTCCCCTCAGGAAGTGATGTAATGAGAAAGGCTATAATTAAGGCTTGGGAATTTCCACATTTGGCTATTAATATTTGGGATTTCCCTTGCTTGATATATAAGAAAATGTAAACACAATTATTGTCACAGTTGATAGTGTTGATCTGGGCTAGCTAGCTAATATGCTTACAGTCCAATTCCTTCAAAGAAAGGAAATTGCAAACCAGAAATATTTTATGTGGTCAAAGTACTACTATTTGCCAGTGTTGTCAGAGAAGATCTAGAATACGTCAATGAACGTAATTCTTCCAAGAAAGGAATATATATTCTTCTGTCGACTTGCTGAAGTCTGGTGTTTTGATTCAACGCAACTGTCAAAATAAGTGGGGACAACTGCATCGCAGTCCTGCTTCCTGAAGATATTGTGTGAAAGGTGGAAATAGCACCAAGTTTGGAGAAAGCAGTGCAAGGAGTTTAATATTGGAGAACGGCGCAAGGAGTAAAGTGATTTGGAGAACTGCGCAAAGAGTTACTGAATGTGTTTGGAGAACGACGCAAGGAGTTTAGTACTTGGGAGAAAGTAACACCATTTTCGTATGAGGATTTTATACGCAAGGATTTATCAATGCAAGTGTTCAAAGGACTTTGCTGATTTTCGCAGGACAAGTGAATAAGGATATATTACATCAGTCGTCCAGAACATTGCAAGAACTTTATGATCGCCAAGAAGAAGAATGCTGGCTAAGTACAAAATAGATAAATAGTGATTATATTTGATTATTGTGTATGTGCATTTGTTGTCATATATTGTACCAATAATAACGTGCTTTCAATTAAAGACTTAGATTTTGTTAGCATAATCAAACAGTGTATTTGTGTTGTGCATTCGTGTGAGTTCGGGTAAAAGGTGATTTTGGCCTTGAGTCAAGTACGACTCGTAACAGTGAGTACACTTTTTCCTATCCATAGACTCAGTATACTATGAGTATGATACACAACATGGCGGCCATGTTAGCGATCTCCTATCCAAAGACTCAGTTTACTATGATACACACACAAGGCAGCCATGTCAGGGCTCTCCTACTTTCTACCGGGACACTTCACAACATCAATTTACAAATATTAGACTTTTCAAAGTCTTGGTTTGGGTTTCTCTATCATTTATCAAGAGATAAATAATGTTGGATGGAGTGAGCTACTAGATGAAATCCAAGAATTTGAAAAGGTCTATAATAAACCTTTGAACCCACAGATTTCTCATAAATTTTGCTACAAATCACTTATCATAGAAAGTGACCATGATGTGACTGGTGTGATATGAATTTTACAAAAGCACACACAGGCCCACATAGATCTACACCAATTTTACATTATCCACCTTTGTTTGCTTTTTATAAAGGCATAATTATTCACTATTTGAACCAAAATTACAATCATACAAATACACATACCGTAATAATAAAATTATATACATATAAAAACATGACAAATGTCTTCAAACAATGATTGTTCCAATTAGACCAACAAATCGAAGGTTTGTCTCTCAAAAATGTGCACCCAAGTATGTGGAAACCATCTTAGTGCACCTATGCATCGGGCTTTTTTACATTACAACTCTTAGTTTTGTTTGTTGGTATTTTTAAGGGTAGACTACAATCCTGGCGGAAATTTGTTGCCACACCTGCACATGCTGGTGTTAAGCATGCAATCGGAGCTAACTATGTGATAGTTCCACATTATTTTCTATAATAGGTGCAAATACACATTCAGCTTACACCCGCCCTTCCCCACCCACCATTTTTCAATGTTGGGAGACTTGTAATGTAGAAATGATGACGATTTTGTCCAAATCAACATTGCAATAGGGGAGCGGGGAAGGATGTTGGCCAATAATAGCGCTCAGGTGTGGCAACATTTTTCGCCAGGGTTGTAGGTATTGTTGGTCGAAGCAGTCAAAAAATCGATTTTCATTATGTAAATCAATATATTATTGAAAAATAACACTTTGATGTTTTGCAAACATTCATTCTACAAATCATATACTTTGAAAACTTGCTTGATTTATCATGTTTATTGTTGTAAATGAGTTATGTACGTCTTACAAAAATTTTGTTGTTTCAGCCCTCTTTACAACATAACTCAAGAATCACAGAACCAAAGGTATATCTGTGATATTTGAATTCTTCTACACTCGCAATGAAATGATCAATGCAATTTTATCCAAAGCTCACTGCTGGTGATGTTTCTGTCATGAATGCCACATCTACCCAGTTTTGTTAGATTAAATAAATTCTGGCCATTGCAAGAGGATCCTATGTTGCATTTGGAAGCGGGCTTTTCAATAAACACTGAAACCAATACCAATCATTTAGATATGCCATGTAAGGGCACAAGCAGTATAATAACTCTGGTCATTACAGAAGCATATTCAGGGTGGTGCAAAGGATACATGACTGTGTGCTCCATAGGTGTATGCTTAAAGCCTGCAAAAAAATTAGCCTATTTGGGATTTTTATTGCGATGCACACCCCTGTTTTCTGCATACACCCCTCATGAGTTATTCAAATTTGTGTTCAGAAATTTTGATGTGCCATGTTTGTACGCAAACTGCAATGATGCTTGGTGGAAGAGGGTATGGATCTTTAAAAAAACTCTAGAAACAAACAAAAACAATAGTGTACAAGAAACATTGATCACTTTATTTATTACATTACACGGTTGTGAACACCATATATGGCTGAATAGCTGATAACTAGTGGTGGCACCAGGACTTTTTTGTGGGGGATATTTAAGAAGGGTAAAAATCTGAAGTGCCTAATATTGGCAATTTTTGGCCTTAAGGTGAACATTTCCAAATGTCTAGTTTTGACTGGAGGAAAGTGGGGGAGATGCTCCCACACTCTTCCCCTCTTGGCACCACACCACTTACCCCTTTGTATTATACAAGGTTGTAATTAGATGTCAACAGATAATCCTGAAGTACTGGAAATCTGACTTTCCTGTATTTTTCCAGGGAAGGCAAGAGAAAACAATCCTAAAGTTAGGACTAACTCTGAAAACTTTAATACATCCTTAATTATATATATTCACAACAAATTATTTTAATGAAATGACATTTTTGCCTTGGTCGCTCCCTGTGCTTATTTAATCGCCTACACACTCTCCAGGTTATAGAGGGATGATTTATAGTAATTTGGAGCTATTTATATTTAACAATAATTGCAACGATATTAACAGGTATAGTTTTATAGTAAATTTCAATTAAAACATTTGCAAAGTGTACAAGTGAAACGGTCTATTGGCAAAATATCTCGATATCTAAAATTTACATGTCAGAATACTTATAGAAGTGTCGCAAGTAGCTCCCGGTTCACACACAAAGTCTACCTTAACTGGGCTCTACCTTTTTCACAAAAGTTAAGCCTGATTCACACCTTGCTATTATCCCCTTGTCATGCATACATTGCAAAAATGTATCTACACTCATTGAAACAAATGCCTTTTTACAAAGTACCATTATGCTCAAAATCTGAAATCTGCCTCAAGACATGATTTCAGGAAGCAGCTGATTTTCAAATAAATGTCTTAGAGTTGATAAAAGTCATTCATTAGTAAAAAGCAGGTTCCAACAAATGTTGTGATATTATCAAGTGTTTTAACAAATTGTTCAGTGTGTACATCATGTGAAAGCCACCACTGTAGCTATCATTTGCAAAAAAATAATAATTATAAAACAGTATTGAAAATATGATCTTAGGTAAATATGGTTGCATGCAGGATAATTTCGCAATTTTTTGTTAAGTTGCACCGTAAGTGTCCTGATTGCTCATGTACAAAATAACAATGCATCATTCAATCGTGTGTTTTTGAAGCCTTCTGTGCATCTGGCTGTGGCTCAATTTGTCTATTTTTTCTCAAAGAACAAACCTATTTTGTAAAAAGTGAGGACAGTTTTTGAGAATTTCAAAAATGATAAAACAATTTGGTAGTTTTTACAGTACTTTTAGTTCAGTTTATAGGGAAAAATGGATCAAAATAACTAAATTTGAATGCAAGTTTTGAAATTCTCTGACACTTTCCTATACAAATCATATAGCACTTGTTACAAAAATATTCAGATTTTTGATACAAATTTTTTTTTTAAATGATCCACAGATGGAGGCATGTAGCATGCGCTCACACAAAAATTGCAAAATTGGTCCCACAACTGTTTTACGGAATGGGCTATATTTTTTTGCATATTATACCTAAAAGATGGGTCTTTCATAAACACTGAATGATTGGCGAAAATAAGTTTCAAATATCACATTCGTTGGAACCTGCTTTTTATGGAACATCCTGTATAACTAGTTTTGGGCATTGATATTTAATCGTGCTGGCTTATGCGAAATTATCATTAGTATATTAACATCTGCAGATCTGCATCATCAAAAGATGCGTATTCAAAAGTCGGACCTTACACGTATGTAGATAAGTAATAAATAAACAACAAATGTAAAGTTCAGATGCAACATGTGATATATCCAAAGCAGTTTCAAAAGTACATAGAAGGCCTAAAAATATTAAATATCAGGGCAGCCAGCATCTTACAGGGGGCTTCTCATGGGTGGAAGGGGGCTCCCCCATGCTCCTGGCTACACCACTGATCCAAAAGCTGTCTTGTGTCAGTTGTAAAATAAATATTGCAATTTATTTTTCTATATTTTTGTGTGCTTAGCTCTTTCTTTTTAACAGATATTCATCTTTTATTTATAAAATCTTTAATTTTGCTATTGCTATTTCTTTGTATTAATTTATCAACATTGATAAAAAAACATCACAAGGCAGTGATGGTATATTGATTTTTGCATATGAACTCTTTTCATACAGGTTCATTGATGGGTTAAGAAGGCATGCAGAATCACTCAAAGTGGGAAATTATAGACATTGTTTTGTATTGTATCTTTAAAAGTCATAATAATAACAGGGTTCCTGCACCTTGAAGCCTTTAAAATTCAAGGACTTTTCAAGAACTTTCAAGGTCCAAAAGCATGATTTTCAAGGACTTACCACAACACAAAAATCATCATGCGGCTCTCCATGCGGCACATATTAACAAAAGTGACAGCTCCTCTCCACTCCCCAAATTTTGTCAAAATTATACTTTAGGTAAAATTCAAATTTTCCAGGACTTTTAAGGCCTTGAAAAGGTGTTTTCAAATTCAAGGACTCTCAATGACCATGGGAACCCTGTAATAGGTACATAAAAGTGTACATTTGCAGAAAGGAAATGATGCAAGGAATCCAACTAGCATAGTTTTTGAGAAAAGTGCCAAATTTGATTTTCCATGCCAATGATTTACCCTAAATTTCCAAATCTACAAAAACTGCATATTTATGTTCTAAAAGACACAGAACTAGAAACACTTTTCTCAAATTTTAGAATTTTTCTTCCCATTATCTGAAAATATATACTTATATGTATTTATCATCAGTACTTTAAAAGTTACAATACAAAACAATGTCTAAAATTTCCCACTTTGAGTGATGCTGCGTGCCCCTTTAAGGGATCTAAAATGAGCGTTTATTGTGTTTCGACAGTATTTTTTGTGGGACATGAGAGCACCTCAGACCTGTCGAATTGCATTCTGA
Source organism: Amphiura filiformis (assembly GCF_039555335.1). Taxonomy (NCBI): domain Eukaryota; kingdom Metazoa; phylum Echinodermata; class Ophiuroidea; order Amphilepidida; family Amphiuridae; genus Amphiura; species Amphiura filiformis. The sequence goes on from NC_092640.1 coordinate 502,510, forward strand.
ATCTGACGAGCATGTCTTTCTGATATCAAATAATTTTCATTTTTGAAAATCACAATATAATACAAATTTTATGACAAATTATAAAAATTTGATATTTTTCAAATTTTGATATATAACAGTCCTCAAGTAAATTATAGAAATCTAATGATATATTCTTAAAGTGTGGCAGGAAGGAAAAGCCGACGGTCAATTGAAAATTTTGACCTTTCATATTGAAGATATGGATTTTTTTCCCAAAAAGACCTATTTTTTTTTTCTGTTTTTTGGAAAAAAATACATATCTTCAATACTTAAAAGGTCAAAATTTTCAATTGATCGTCGCTTTTCATCCCACCTACATACACTTTAAGTATAAATCATCAGATTTATAAAATTTACTTCAAGTACTGTTAAATATCAAAAATATCAATTTTAATGATTTGCCATAAAATGTGTATTAAATTGCGAATTTCAAAAATCAAAATTATTTGATATCAGAATGACATTCTTCAGTATTCAGAATGCAATTCGATATGTCTGATGTGCTCTAATGTCCCAAAATAAATACTGTCCAAACGTCATACCCCAGCCCTTAAACACAACAAAATAAAGCCTATGGAAGAGCAACACCAAAGAACCCATGTCCTAGTTCATTGAAGCATTTATAGGAACACAACAACGCCTTCACTGGAATCTTTCCGGGTTGGTTAGCCAATTTCAACTCCTGAAATATAACCATAAATATGACCAAAAATTAATCATTTGAATGAAAAAAAATAGGTGCAACAACAGCACCCAACAGAAACAGAACATTTGAAACCTGTGTTAAAAAAAAATTGCAATTTCAAGGGCCACTTGGATGACAAGGTCTGAAAATCTGACACGCCCTTGTCAATTTTTATGGGCCTGAACTCAATTAAAAAGATTGAAATAGGAGATTTAAGAAAACGCTTGTCTCAGACGATATTTGAAAAATGCTATGCAAATGCGCTAATCAAAAAAAATAAAAATATTGTGGTGCTTTGTTTTTTATTTTGTTTTTTGAAATACTAGTTAAAATGTTATTTTAGAAGTTAAGTGTGCAATCTTCTGAGGTATAAACTTGTTTTGGGGTGTGCCTAATACACATTCAATTCAAAAACCTCTTCAATCATTTTAACAATTTGAAGATTTTAATGTTACACTGGTCCACATTTTGTGACACTTTTTTTTAGACTTGCACATCAACAACAGGTAATGCCCAGGGACAGGCGATTTGCGCGAAAAAAAAATAGCAAATTGCGCGGAATTGCTCTTTTTTCAGTGCAAATCATGTATCCCTGCCCATAGGGAAAAAAATAGCCAATTGCGCGGAATCGCCTGTCCCTGGTAATGCCAAATATTAATAGCAGGGAAGGAATCAGGCTGAAGTGAGCATTGAGTGCATTGTGCTGACTTTGGTAGCGATTCATAGTGTGCTATGCATTGGCAAACTGCAGGAATCAGGCTGAAGTGAGCATTGAGTGCATTGTGCTGACTTTGGTAGCGATTCATAGTGTGCTATACATTGGCAAACTGCAGGAATCAGGCTGAAGTGAGCATTGAGTGCATTGTGCTGACTTTGGTAGCGATTCATAGTGTGCTATGCATTGGCAAACTGCAGGAATCAGGCTGAAGTGAGCATTGAGTGCATTGTGCTGACTTTGGTAGCGATTCATAGTGTGCTATACATTGGCAAACTGCAGGAATCAGGCTGAAGTGAGCATTGAGTGCATTGTGCTGACTTTGGTAGCGATTCATAGTGTGCTATACATTGGCAAACTGCAGGCCTTAGCATAGTCATTGGGCTATTCCATTTAAAACCCACACTACCCCTGTGGATATTTTGGAAATGTCTTCCGCAGGGGGAGTATGAATTTCAAATGGAATGAACACGTCAGGCTTCATTTGAATTTCATACACCCTCCGAGAAAGATTTTACCTGAATCTTCCACCTGTAAAGGGAAAGTGAGTTTCAAAGAGAATTGCTAATGTGTTCATTCCATTTGAAATTCATACTCACCCCTGTGGATGATATTTCCAAAATATTCCACAGGGGTTGTGTGGATTTTAAATGGAAGAGCCCATTTTTGTCATCATCACTACTCATGCTTTTGTGAATCATGTAAGACATTTCATGGTGTCATTCACAATGAATCTACTATTTGCTTTCAGTGTTATTCATTTTTGGAGATCAGTGATTTGAATTATTTTTTTCAATTTCAGTTTAGCATACATCTCATTGGTGCTTTTCAACTTAAAATTCACACTCCCTGTGTAGCCTGTGTGGAAGGTTAAGGTTATGTCATCTATTGGGGTGTATGGATTTCATCTGGAATAGCCCATAGGTGATGCTAGACTGATTAAATTGCATCATTTAGTTTACATCCACCATGTTCAACCTAATAAGTGCCCCTGGCACTTAAGTCACTCACTTTCAGGGGGCGCTTATTAAAATTTTAAGTTAGAAATGAAAATTTATCCACATAAACATTCACATTACAGATATCTGAAGACAAGACAAAATAACATATAACCCTAAACTGGAAGGTTTATAATGTAATTTTATTCTGACATTTGATGGTATTTACTTATACAGTTGCATTAAAAAGAGGGCATTTAGACAGCTGTCTTTCAGTAAATTCTGTTTGGATGCTTATTAGAGGAGGGGCACTAATTAGGTCAAATGCGGTACTTGTATAGCACAGCTCAATAAGTTTTATAATTTTTAAAAATTGGCTTGCATCTAAAATGCGGGAAAATGGTGTGCATCTCTAAGTCAGACTTTAACCATCACTTTTGTTTAAAACCTTAGCAATCTGATAAGGACTGCGCTTGGGAAATCCGTATTAACAATGCAAAAAAGTTCAACAATTTATAAGTTTTTCATATTTTGAAAGAAATATAATACCTGAGCTGAAAGTGATATTTCAAAATTTTTAAAAAACTCACTCACCTTATGCCCGTCAACAAATCGGACACATTCCAACCATGTGTTAAGGAATGATTCCCCACAGAGAGCACACTTGCTTGCCTGCGCTAACATGTCACACACATTTGGGTAGTGTCTGATGGCTTTTCTTAAGTAGGACCACCTGCATATATGGAATAAGAGTTACAAGTAAGTGATTACATAACAGTCAAGAAGTCCACTAAAATAAAGTGCTCAAATCTGGCGCTTTGGTTTGTGATAGCATGCATTCAACACAAATGTCATATTAGTCTGCCTCTGTGGAAAAAATGGATTATAGCTTGAAATTCTCATTAACTGCTGACTGTCCCAGGTACCATCTAAAACTGGTGAGCTAATCCTGGCTGTGATGGTTGATCTAGATGTGAACTGATTTGGGTTCTACATTTGTGTAGAGCTGCAGTCAATTCAGCTTGCATGCATTTTATTGCATCAGTGAAAAGGGGCTCTGAAATACAAGCGATTTGTTCTTTATCCCCCAAACCGAGCTTTAAGAAATGCTGCAAGACCCAGCCGCACATAAGAAAGGTGACATGTGTCAAAATGGGCATATCATAGCTCTACAGTGTGGTGCAGTACATTATTCTACTGTAAAGTGCACAGCATGTAGGCACATACTGCTCCAGTCTCTCACATGTGACAAGACTGACGGGTTTCCTATAAAGAAGGAAAACCAGTAGGCCTACTGGGCCAAGTGAAAAACTAAACAAAGGAGTACTGTTTTAGGATGGTTTAGGGATTGAGACAAACAATAATGCTAGTTCAAACTGGGTCTGAATAGACATCCCTTGGATGCCTTGTTGATTTACTGAGACTATGCAGCTTTATAAGTAAGTGCAATTTATGAACCAGTTAAACAATTAACACACAAGGGGTATCAAAAAGTTCTAAGCCTCACCTAGAAGGCATAGCAGCATCTCCAAATTTACATTGTAATTAAAAAGTATGTTGCCTTATAAGGTTATGCACCAATATTCATATATCTGTCATTTATTCTTTTCAAGTGAGGTCCTTTGAAAGTCTTCAGATTCAGCAAAGATCCAAAAATGGATAAACAAGAAGCTCATGCAGTGATTAAATATCTTCATAAAGAGGGCATGACACCCAAAGCCATCCATGAAGACATGGTCTGCACACTTGGTGATACCTCTCCTAGCTATTCCACCATAAAGAAATGGGCTGTTGAATTCAAACGAGGGAGGGAGTGTTTGGAAGATGATCCAAGGTCCGGAAGCCCAAGATCTTCAACAACATCAGATCAAGTGGACGCCATTCACCGGATGGTGCCGAAGGACAGACGATTGACTATCCAACAAATAGCTGACAAAATGGTATTAGTTATGGTTCAGTGCAAAGTGTTTTGACTGACACCTTAGGCATGAAACAAGCTGTCCGCAAGATGTGTGCGAGAATGCTGACTCCAGATCAGAAACTTGCCAGGCATGACGTTTCGAAGGAACCTCTGGCGCGTTTTCAGACTGATCCAGATAATTTTTATTTCAGAATTTTCACCCAGGATGAAACATGGGTTCATCACTTTGAACCAGAATCAAAACATCAAAGCAAGCAGTGGAAGCATCATGGATCTCCACCTCCAAGAAAGTTCAAGCAAGTGGCTTCCGCTGAAAAGGTCATGGCCTCTGCTTTTTGGGATAGCAAGGGTGTCATTATAAATGACTACCTTCAAAGAGGTGAAACCATCACTGGAGAGTACTTTGCGTCAGAACTGCAGCAGCTAAAAGAAGCCATTAAAGAAAAAGGAAAGTTGCAGCCTGTGGTCCTTCTGCTGCAGGACAATGCCCCTGTCCATAGAGCGCAAATTGCAGTGGCTGAAGCTGCCATCCAACTTCTTCACTAGATCTGGTACCATCTGACTTCTACCTGTTTCCAAAACTCAAATCCGAAATTCATGGATGCCATTATGAGTCAGATAATGATGTCATTCAGGCCATGGAGTCATAATGGAGGTCCAAAATGAAGCTTTCTTCCATAAGGGCTTCAGAATGCTGGAACACTGTTGGACAAAGTGCATTAAGGTCACGGGGGACTACGTTAAAAAATATGTTGGAACTATGAGTCTACTAACAAGCATTCTTGTTGAGGCTTAGAATTTTTTGATACCCCCTCGTATGTGACACGATCTGATCAAGTGAGAAATTTTGACAAATGAGTTACCATTACTAACTTGCTCAGTACCTATGCTTCCAGATGGTGAAATCTGTAAGACACACTTTGGTTGCAAAGTTATGAACTTTTTATATGTCCATTTTCTTATGTTTCTTATTGATTTTTGTCCCTTATCATCATTGTTGCCAACTTTGTTCTGAATGGATCAGATCGTGTTGCATATAACTCATCTATGGATTCTCATGTTACATGATTGGTGCAATACACAACAAATATCACTAGGCACATTTTCCATGAGAAAACAGTAAAAAATATGAGAAACAGACAAAAGAATTAGAATTGTTTACCCTACTCAGATTCTACACATACTTTGATATTTTGAGATACTTTGAGATTGTGATGAGAGTATTTTTCAATGTCAATTTATATCAATTTGATACACATTTTCATCAAATGTTAGTAATGGATATTGTTTCTAAGAATGCAACTATCATGATTGCCATGGATACTAGCTGTATGATGAGAAACTGTTGTTTTAGGGAGGAACAGGGCTGAATGGTGAAACCATAGTGATTAGTCCAGGGGCCAATCCAGTCCAGATACTGCTGTGCAATTACCAGGGACAAGTGATTTGCACTGAAAAAATAGCTGATTGCACAGAACTTTTTTTCAGTGCAAATCATGTATCCCTGAGTATAGGAAAAATATAGCCAATTGCGCAGAGATTGCGCAAAAAAAAAGTTCCGCGCAAATCACTTGTCCCTGGCAACTAACGGACTGTGCAATAATTATGTGTACCCCTGGGTGTTGAATTCTCAAAATGGTCTGCCATAAATTGCTTCCTCCCCCATTTGGCCATGCAAAGAATACTTTGCTCCCGTCTCGATCACTTTTATGCGATTTTGGCCCAATAATAGGGTCCTGCACCATATGGTACAGGAGCATGTTTGACTTATAAATATTTTCAATTTAAGTACATGCTCCAGGAGCATGTTTGTCTACTTACAAACATTTTCAATTTAAGTACATGCTCCAGGAGCATGTTTGAATTAGAAACATGCTCCAGGAGCATGTTTGTCAAACATGCTCCTGGAGCATTCTAAGTCAAACATGCTCCTGGAGCATGCACTTGAAAATATTTATAAATAGTCAAATATGCTCCTGGAGCATGTTTGACAATATTATAAGTCAAACATGCTCCTGTACCATATTATCGGGCCAAAATCGCACAAAAGCTAACAATCTGCTCCCCCCTTTATATATACATTTTGAGGAACCCAATCTTGAATTGTCTAACCATGTAGTGTGAGTGCAGCGAGCAGGAAATTTACACACATGAGCGTTTTCCTAACAATGTTTCTACAAAATCCTTTTTTAACCCATGTCTTCACATAAAATGGAAAAATACTGACCATCATTTGAACCTGGGACCTTCAGATCACCAGACCAGATCAGATGGGGAAGAGCAGTGATGTTATTATCTATACTCTGATCAACTCGTAATAGGCAGGCACCTCTTTGGGGTATAATATTAAAACAGTGCCCAAACCATCTGTGCCAAAATTACTTGCCCCACCCTGTCCGACATACCAAAAAAGCCTGCCACCTCTTTTGGTCTGCAAACAAATCCTTGCCCCCCCCCATAATCCAGTGGTACACATAAACTATTGCACCCCGCCCCCACACCACCCCTAAAGTGTCATTATAACTGTCAGAATTGGGGAGGAACTTGTTAAAACATATGCCCCATTTACTTTCTCATCAAAGTATGGTCAGACTTAATTGATAGGGGGAAATCACTACTACCATACTGTTGTCTGTTTCTCATATATTTTGGCAGATTTCTCATAGAAAATCTGAACCCAATACATTGAACTATATAATGTAAGTGTGAATAAAATGCTATGGGTTAATCAAATTATAGATCTACACTTCAAATCTGTTACATTCAATAGGCAATTATTTAACAAAACATTCGATATGACAATTATTTTACAATGACATAATATATGGCAATTATGTGACATTCATCTCTTATGTTAACTTACGCTGGATTTGGCTCGTGAAAATACCGGTCCCCTATTTTGACCAATATACGTCTTTGTGAAGCATGCATGAATGAATGAAATCAAGATGATTTAGGTAAAAGGAACACATTTGAAGCTATTTTACAAATGTTAGAACCAATTAAGAAACTACACCCTGCCCAATTTTAACCTATTTTTGCATTTTTCTCAAAATTATAGCGCATTGGTGACAAGTAAGATATGTATATTATAGGGCAAGGACTACAACTACTGCACTATAAATTTTATTTCAGCACAGACAACAGTTGTGGAGTTACAGTCAAAAATGAGGAAAACCAATATTTGATCAATAAATCAATAACTACTTGCCTTGAGTTGCTGAATTTTCAGTGCAGTAGTTGTAGTCCTTGCCCCTATAATATACATATCTTACTTGCGCTACAATTTTTGAGAAAAATGCAAAAATTGGCATAAAATTGGCCAGGGGTGTAGTACCCTCTTAAAGCAATTATATTTTAATTGAATAATTAATGTGACATATCTGTTCCCATAAATGAGCCTGAAGATGCAAGTTGGTCGTTTTGAGACCTTACCATTGTTGAGTTGCTGTTCTTTGTTTTAAGATACTTGTATAGTTAGTGGTATGTCCTTTGTGAATGGGCCATAATATGCTGTACTCTATTCAATTCTGTTTCCACTACCAATACTGGTGTCTTCAAGCAAAGAACATTAACTTAACGGTTAGAACATTTCAAAACTTGCAATTTTATGCTCATTTTGTGGGAGCAGGTCACATATAAGTAAACAAATCAAAACACACAAATGCTTCTGTAAAAGGACAAAAAAGCAGATATGATGTTCTTGCACTAACACAATGATATGCATGAAATGAAAGGGGCAACTTGCAAATTGAGAAGAGACAGAGGGGGACAGACAGACATAGAGAGGGAGAGAGCTAGACAGGATAAAGGGAGGGAGAGAGGAAAAGAAAGAGTGGGGAAATGGAGAGGAGGAGAGAAAAATACTATGGAGAGCAAACGTTGGGCCAGTAGATAAATTTAATTTGAAATTACAGAGCATAATGATCATTTATAATAGTGGTACCACTGTACAGGCTTCAACCACAGATTAGCACTTGTTCAGTGCCTGTATGGGACCAAGACAACCCCTCTCTGACATTACAAAATTCACCAGTCCTATACCAGGCACTTAAATGTTTGATGACCTTGCGTCAGCCAGCTGACGCATGGTAGTTGGTTTCCAAAAGTCAGGACACCCATTTGAAGCATAAGAGATGGGAACCATGTCGGCTGTCTATGATCTTCACTTACAAGCAAAAAAGTGATGGACTAAGTGACAGCAACCTAACCACAACTCGGCGCAAGCGGCTCGTTGGCCGCTTCGCAGCCAAGCGCGCAAAACTATAACTATAGTTTTACCCAGATCAAAGGGTTGCAGGTTGGAACCTTGGCCCTGTCATTATGTTGTACTCTTTACAATATTTTCTCTCTCCACCCAGAATAAATGGGTACCGGCATAATATTGCTGGGAAGGTACAACATACTTGTTGAGTGGGAGGACTGGTACGGTGATACCCTCATACAGGCCAAAGAAAAAGAGATGGGCACTATGGCCTGTTCACTATAATTGGTCTGGCACAACCTTTACCTTATCTAATTACCATATTCAACATAATTAACACCCCTCCCCTAATAAGTGCCCAACAGGGAGTTGTTCAAATGACAACTGTCTAAGTACCTGTACAGATAAATTCCATTAAATGTCAAAATAAATTAAGGCCTACAATCCAAATCTTATTGCTACTAGGATGATGATTTTGACTTGATGATGTATTTGGAATGTTCACATGTGTGCATTTTCAATTTCTAGAACAACTGGTAAAGGGGTATAGCTTGAAAAAAATATGATGCATTCAATGGGCCTTGAACTTCAACCCAATTGTGATGTACCTATCAATCATACATTCGATTTAAGAAGAGTAATGTCACCGACATTATGTCAGCCTGTACATGCAATATATATGCAAAGCACACAAAACAAAATAGAACAGCATAAACAAATAAGACAAGTGAGTAGCCTGACTGACATCATACCTATCCTCTTCACTGCATGAGGGTATGAAATTTAGATTTACAAGAGAGAGATGATGAAAATATAGATGGATGAACAGGAATTAAGATTAGAATGACATTGAAAGTAAGTATTCTGTCCTTATCTCCCTATCCATGTCTTCATCATTTAAAGGTCCGTAACCCGATCAACAACATCATCCCCCCGATTTTTTTTTTTTTTTTTGAGGTTTTGGTATCACACAATAGATAATATTTTTCTCATTACTATCCTGAAATTTGACACTCACGGTCGATGTATTTCCGGAGAATTCACACAAAAATTGCTCAATTAGAGGCTGCCAGTTGTATACCACTTCGGACTTCTGGGCAGGCATTCTTATGAATGAAATCGTAATATTCAGTCTCCTCAACAGCTTGTTTGGTTTCGCGTCATTCACATTGTATGAAAAGAGCGAACCGCAATAACTGCTGAGGAGACTTCAGATTGACGACGGTACTATAAAGGTTTAAATATTCCAATGAAATATAAGGGCTGGCTGTGTGGCGCAGTTGGCTAGAGTGTCATATTTTTGTACAAGAGGTCCCCGGTTCAAATCCCGGTAGTGATAGGTTTCTTTTTCTGCTCCATTTTTTAAACCCAAACTTTTTTACATTCATTTAAAATGTACATATTGCAAGGGGAAATATATTTTGTTTCTTTTTTTTCTGAACCGGTACGAAAAAGAGTTTTAAAAAAAATCAAAATTTTCCGTTGATACGGGCATTTCCAGCATTGTCGTCAGGCCGAGCATTTCTGTTTTGCTTTGCTATTGAGCTCTATTGCCATTATACCATAATTTATACACAAAAATCATCATGAACGATATACAGACGAACATGAAAAAACTGGTTGTGGGGGAAATGTCACCGTAGTATCGGAACGTGTACCTAGTGGAGTGGAGCTTGGTTGTCAGTGCAACCACGCACGCACGCGGCACATGACTGAACGGGAATTACGGCACATGTTGTTGCTTGCCTTCCCAGAATGCAATTCACGCATACCAAGTATTGGATTGCAAATTTTGCTATTTATTCACATTTATGCAGAAAATGCTCTCACAAAGCTGCATAAAGGGGACAATATTTGATATTATATGTAATTTTAAAGACAATCCATATCCAAAACCAATAGGGTTACCCCCTTTAAACTTTAGAAAATCCCACATGAACAAAGTATATTTCTTAATTTAAAATTAATATTTAGCTATTATAATTCTCATTTATGCCTTGCATTCTGTACAATGAAGTTATACCATTACTGCTGCTTCATATTATAGCAGTGTGAATACAAAAATTTACTTCTATGATTTTGAGGAACTTGTGTTTGTATCACATCATCTCATTTCAATACAAAGTTAATCTAAATTGAATCAATTTAATTATTGCTACTGCATTAAAACAAAAACTTACCTATCCCTCTCAACAAGGAAAATAATAGATGAGTTATGTAAAATCAGATATAAAAGAGTCATAAAATTATATTCTATTATTTTTAGTCACTTTGCAAGTCTGTAGCGTACAATGCAGTAATTTCATTATCAATCAAGCCAATTTCCTGACATTATACTTGGTCAAGAATTAGACTAAATAACGTAAACCAGTCTGCAGCAATAAAACCTTATAGATGGAATAGGTATTCATATGAAACAAGTTAACTGCCAATATTAAACAATCAAGAACTTTGGATGATTCTGGTAAAGACTTGACTTGATTAGATATTTGTATCAACAAGACACTCCAATTTCAGGGACAAATCAATAGTTATGCCAAGGTAGGGGATGGGGGATTTGGGAGGTTACACCTTTTTTTCAGGCAAAATAGGGGCCATGAATTGTTTTGTTTTTCCACAGGTGGAAAAATGGGGGAAAAATGGAACACGCACAATTTAAATGAAGAAATACTGAGAGGCCACTTTTTTAAGCAAACACAAGGCTACAAGGGGGAAACATAGGGCGAATTTCACGACGGGTGGCTTAGCAATTGGCTTGTCTAGCCTCAAGGCTTAAGAGGTTGTAAGACCAGGCTTAACTGAAAACGTATTTCCCGAAGCACGGCTACCATAGCCTCGAGGCTTACGTTAGCCCGTGGGCCAGGCTTGTAGGATTAGCCCCAGGCTTCAGTAAAATTTGCATTTCTCGAAATCAGTCTTCTGTAGCCGTAGTCTACGCAAGCCTGTTAGACCAGGCTTACTGCGGCTTTTTTTGGCCCTGCCTCAGAGCAGGTCTTAGGTCGTAAGCCTTGGTCTATTTCAATTTACAAATTATTTAAATTGTAACGCAAAGTTTATCTTTCATACTTTTGACGGTCTTTCAATTAACATGAGTAAGCAGTCGCGTCTGGGGGAGTGAGCTCTTGCCCCCCCCCCCATGAAAAAGGTAAATTAGGCCTACTTCTGAGAGTTATTAATTAACCTCATTATTTGGTCATTTTAACCTTAAACCAGCTTTAATACCTTAAATATGGCATTTGTACCATAATTTGTTTTCAATCCGGGGACACATTCCAAGCAGATCCCATAACTCCTCAGACCCACTCCACCCCTTACAAACCCAAACAGCATGAACGATGCCTGCCCCTCATTTATTATGTTTGCCCCCGCTTTCCCCCACCCGTCCCCAGCCCAAATGAAAATGTCTACGCCACTGTAGGTAAGTAATCATCATCATCATCATCATCATCATCATCATCATCATCATCATCATCATCATCATCATCATCATCATCATCATCAAGACCTATATGATACCACCTGTCCCTATCCAAGCCTTAATAGTTTGATACTCGTACTTTTCATAATGAGGCCTATTACAATATTATTTTGGAGTGCCTATTTTATACCAATAGAAGAAGGACAAAATTGGTAAAGATATAGTAAATATTTGACACGAAACAATAATGCATGCAGTATTAAAACTGAATTTCCGGATAAGATGCATATAATATTGCTATATCTTCTACTTAAATAATTATAAATATTGTACCAACAGATAACTTCATGTGAGATCTGAGAAGACTACTGTTATCAGCAGTAGATAGCACGTTGGTTGCTTTCCTTTTAGGGGAATCACAGATTCCTTTCCATCAGGCTTACAAAAAAAAAAAAAAAAAAAAAAAAAAAAATTTAAAGCGCAGTGATTTATAGTGCGCTACGCACAGGCACAACGCCTAGACGTTGATCCACAAGCCTCAGCACACTTTACAGTTTTTACCCTTTTTGGGATGCAAAGAAAAAATCACGAGTATAAAGCATAGGAGTATCATTCATACAAGTTGGACTCATAAAAAGTCAAGTGGAAATAAAATAATACATAAAAGACACAAAAACAGACACAATATTCTTGCATCAAGTTGTGTACGGTATAAGCCCAAGCACAAGACCGCGGGTCCAGGCTTGTCTTTGCACCGGGAACATTGCGATAATGAGACGGCAACCTTGTTAGTACGGTAAACCGTGAGGACCACAGCTTATGTACATCTACCATCAACAGCCTATACAATTAAGTCGCTGGTTGAAAGGGACGAGGTTGTCAAGCGTTAAGCCTGCAAGGCCACTAAGACTAGGTTGAATTTGCGTTGAAGAAATCCGGCTAGAGTTAAGACTCCGGCTTCGAGAGCGGGCTAGGCTTAGTAGCCTCAAGGCCACCTTAAGACTACGGCTTAATAAGCTGTACAGGGGGCACGGTGGCTCAGTGGTTACGGCCTTGGACTCATAATCTGAGAGCTTGCTCGGCGTGCGTGGGTTCGATTCCCGTCCCACCACCGTGTTGCGCCCTTGGGCAAGGCGCTTTGCCTCGCTTGCCTCACCCCACCCAGGTGCAATGGGAAGCTGTTAGGGGTAGTCACAGTCGTTGTACTGATGGACCCTGCGCCACTTGTAGGCTGCAAACGTGGTTCCGACATATTCTAATGACGCGGAATAAATGTAAAGCGCTTTGAGGCTGTTTACGGCATAAAGCGCTATATAAATATCTACATTTTATTTATTTATTTAATAAGACTCCTGTCGGGAAACTCGCCCATAGAGTTTTCATAGATCTGCAAATATATGAATTTCCCATTCCCCCCTCAAGTAAATATTGATCAGTCCCTTACTCATCCTAAATTGAACGGAAGGAGGATTTATTTATTTGTACAGGATTGATGAAAAGAACCACAGTGGAACCTTGTTATTTGGGGTCAAATTTTAACCATCTATGATCAAATATATCTGCTTGAGTGTAGTGCTTTGGCTTTCAGTAAACAAGTTAGTATAATAGAAGAATGATGTAGTATATAGTGAAAATTAAAGACTAATAGATTGATGAACATGCAGACGCATTACATTCACAATGAGAGACAAACATGCCTAGTCTTACCTGCTTTTTAGTTGCTTTATTGTATATCTTGCACAGATTTCCTGAAATAAAAGATAACACATCTTTAGCAGAAGAACTAAATAATGCAGAGGTCATACAGGATCAAGGCTAGGATCCAGAGTGATTTTTGTAATCAGTTGAGGGGACCCCTGCTGTATATAAGTGGTCTGAATTAGCCCTACTATAGGGCCTTTTAAACACATCATATCCGAGAACAGCTAAAACCCACTAACTGCTCCACCCGAATGGGGAATTAGCAGTCACATGGGTATAGCAGTTCTCTGGATATAGCCAGGTTTTATGATATAGCATAGTTTTGGATCACCACTGTCAAAAGGCACTATACTAGTAGGGCTAATCTGAATAGCCACCGAGTCGAGTCTGTGGGAATATGAAATTAAACTTCTCATTTAATTTTAGCTATATGCTCCAAATGTATAATTCATCCAAGGTTTTTCCCACATCTGACATACTTTGCAACTGATTTGATGATAAATATTTGGGATTTGAAGCATATTTTACCATTAATTCCCACAAAAATAAAAACAAAACATAATTATTAAAATTCATCTACAGAAAACAAGCATGTTTTTCATTTGTTTCAGTATAGCTCCATAATAATTGGCATCTTAAGCATGAGTATAACAAAGGCTTATACATGCATTGGGAGAATGACTGTCCCAAAACAAAGCAGCCTTCAAATATGGTGCTACTTTCTACAAATGCAATTGTTAACAATAATATGACGTTTCCATAATGCAATTGACCTATCTTTTAGTTTTAGTTATCGTTGGCTTCAAACATAAACTTCACTGCAAGATGAATGTTAAATTTCTTTGTTCCAAGTAACACTTTAGTAAACACACACACCTAACAAAATTGCTCTGTAATGGTTTGAACATTTCCAATAAACAGTGTAATGCATTTAAAAGCCTTAGATGTCTGTCTTCTGTTTGTATGTAGGTTGCCAGTTGTTCCATGGTACTATACTCAATTTTGTGTAGCCACTGAATGGTGGCACTAAATGTCCGTGCATGGTATTTTAAATTACTATGGATACACACCACTTATAAATACACACCATTCATCAACAGGCAAAGTCCCAGCATCAACTGTTACTGAGGGCCAATCGTTCCAAGGAGTGTGACATACAAAACTGCTATGCACATACCACATTTTAACGCTCTATCGCATAACGCTAAGGTATGCAACGCTAGTTATTAGAGACACACACGATCGAAAGATTGGCCCCCATGTCTTATGCCACTGAGAATTCTCAGCATACAAAGCACAAGGACTCTTGCCTGTTGGTGAATAGTCTGTATCTCTTCAGTCTATGAGTCCTGTACATAAGCCCTGATTTGCACTGAAAACATGAAAAGAAAATTGGGCAGAAAACATGGCAAATTATGCTCAAAAAGAATTGTGACTCTTTGCAAGAGCATTGAGAAAATGTTTGCTAACTTCAAAGTGATGTATTGATGGCATTTATGTTCAGCTTCCAGAGCATAGCATGTGAAAGGAATCTCTATTTTTTGCTGAGGAATTGCTTAGAACGTCAACATGGTAACTTGCTAGGGAATTACGTGGCAAATGTCAAAATGCAGAGACCAAATGGAGAAAGACAAATTTTAGCAGCATGTCACAGGATTTAGCACCACGAAAAGTGTTGGGCCCTGGTTACGTGAGGGTGTGTGCATATATGCATGTGTGCATGTGTTTCTTACATACCTTAAGTGTTAATACTTCTTCCTCTTGTACAGATTGCACTGGTATTTATCTAATAATGGGTTCTCTTCACAATATAATTCACGTAATGGTAACTTGTGGAGCTGTGAAATAAAACAAAATTAAAATGTCACCAAAAAAAAGAGCACATAAACACATCACACATATTAAGTATCATCTTTTCCAGAAAACCTGTGCATCAATGGGCTATTTAAGCTGAAATACATACACCCCATATGGAAGACATGACCTTAATCTTATTCACATACAGCATAATGAATTTAGAATGGGCTTACCTGAATGGGTGACTCCATTTAAAATCTACACCCCCGGTGTGGGAGATTAAGGTCATGTCTAGTTGCCCTCCTGGCTTGAACTACCAGAACCATGGACTACATACAGACAAACTCCAAACAGTCAAAGTCTCAGCATCACCCGATAATGAGGGCCGATCATTCCATGAAATGCGACAGGCAAAACTGCTACGCAAGTACCGCATATTTTTACAGTCTTTACGGCGAAGACACACAATCCTCTATCGCTGTGATTGTTAAACACAACACGATTGATCGGACCTCGTGAATATGCGAGAATTCACAGCATACAATGTTGGAAAATAGTCTGTATTAGTTTATGACCAGAACAAAATTGACTAAAAGTTGTAATGATTTTATGCCATACTTGTCCTAATTTTGACCATTTTAGCCTTTAGCCTTAAAATTGCACATTTTCATGTGCACGTTCTGGTAAAGTCATTTTAGTAGCAGGTCAGTGGGATGATTTGGAAATTTTACCCTCCTTTGCTTGGTGACCCCGGTGCGCCCATGGTTATGTCTTCCATAGGGGTGCATAGATTTTAACTGGAATTATAGCCCAATGTTTCTGACTGGCTGACATGGCAAAAGAAGCCCAAGTATCTGTCCTGCACATAGCCCCAAATTGTAGCCATGGCAAATTTTTGAATGAAAAAGATGCAAACTCAAAAGTTGTACTGAAAAGCTACTCAAGCCAATGCAACATGCATCTGCTGCCTGACTGGTAAATACATGCAGTGATGACCCCTGCAAGAAGGCAACACTACAGGTTTACATGCATTTTTGGAATCTGCAGCATTGAAGTTCATTCAAATGGTCTCTATATTTGTTTAACCAGTCAGTCCAGGCGGACACACACTGATAGGACCAGGCTCAAGCCTATGGGTTTCTCTTTGGGCTATTCCAGTTGTAATCCATACAACCCCTATGGAAGACATGACCATAATCTCCTACACACGTACAGAGTGTGAATTTCAAATGGGGTTACCAGAATGTGTGACTTCAGTTGAAGCGTACATTCCAGTGTGGGAGCTTTTAAGACATGATCTTAAAAGATCATGTCTTCCATAGAGGGTGTATGGATTTAAATTGGAATAGCCCTTTGCCAATCCTGTTTCCTATTCACATTGGACTCATCACCCAAACATTCTAATGTGTATCACAGTGACCAATTGAACAGCTGTACACAACTCAGGGATAACCACATGTCCACAGTGAAAGTTGTCAGAGAACTTGCAGCTTTATCTTTGCTAGGCCCAACACACACTGTTAGTAAATACCGTCTCAACACATGTATATAAATAATGATGACATCCTTTGATTGGAATGATCATGTCACAATTTTGTACATTCAATTAGATCACCCTGCACAGCCTCGTCATCTGCACTTGGTATATTGATTGTATAATATTTGAATAAAATGTGCACTCAAAATAACTAATTGCATCCCAAATATTATGAATATTTTAATAAGAGGCTACAGCAACCTCAAATAGAAGAGACGTCTGCCGTTCTATTTATTCGGATGGTCAGGGCTTTCATTGACAACTGACCTAATTTACATTATGGGAAAACTTAGTGTCAGTAGCCAGTGGACACTGTCAACAAATTTGTGCTAGCCTAGTGAGCAATGTTGACTCTCATGAATGTTTTCTTCTCCCATCAACCTTTACCCTTAACAGGTACATAACCAAATTCCTAAGTCCTTAACCAAAATCACTAAGGTGCATAATCAAATGGCCTCGTCACTGTGAAATGTTAGTTGGTGGAGAATATGGTGATTTAACATTTCTTTTCAGTTTTCAATATTTTGTGGAGGTGGGCAGGTCTCCCCTTGACAATAATGTAGAACCAAAGAGAACTGTCATGTTTAAGTGTCGCTCATTAAGACAAAATTTTGATTCAAAGTATGTTTGCATTCTGCATGTAATGTGTCATGCAAAAACGCCCTGCATGCCCAACAGCGCAATCTTTGTAATGCTCAAGCTTATAAGATGCTCGATCGTCTTTTGGCTCTGCTGTACAAAACTATGGAAAATGGATTTCATTTTGTAATTTTCTCTCACAAGGGCACTTGGCTGTGTTGATGATACCTCAGTTGATTGGAGCTATTGACTTTTGACAAACAGTTCATAGCAGGTCTATCACATGAATAGTGACAGCACCATTGGGTGAATTTGAATCTCAAATTTCTACTACATATTCCTTTCTTATATTTTAACTCAATTCAATCCAATTTGAGAAGATTTTCAATCTAAAGAGATCCATTTTCCAATATGAGATAGTTTTGAAGAGTGTCTTGCAGATATATCCCGGAGGTACACTATTTGCCCTCCATGAGCGTACAAACTAAGATGGCGGATTTACGAGTGTTACACACAAACAATTTTTAAGTCGGTACTCCTTGGGTATAATCTCTTTGCCCCGGCACTTTCTGGTTACACACTTGACCTACATTGATATCGGCATGCTGGCCATAGGCTTCAACATTAAAAGAGACATTTTCTCAAAATATCAAGAGCTATCTCAAGAACTGGCTCATACTACAGAGATGTCAACATTTACATTCAGCAATCAGGGAGGTTTCACATAAAAATCAGGGAGGTTTTCAAAATTATATGCAGCCTAATGGGTATAAAACCTTCTTGAATCAGGAAGGTTATCAAATTTGCTTGTAGCAATGTACAAAAAATTCTGGGAGGGTTGGCATCTGTCTGTACTAGGCTTGTTTGTACTAATTTTAATGCATTTTTCATGCCAATTCCATATATGTGTCCGTCCATATCAAAACGATGCACTTGTCGGCTGCTACATGTGTCTGTTTTTACATAATAGCTAGACTCCATCATCAAGTGGAGGTCACTTCCAATCATCCCCAAGTCACATGGATTACGAATACAGATAAAACTCCATAACCATGTGACTTGGGGATGATTTGAAGTGACCTCCACTTGAGATGAGTCTGGTATTGATTCCTAGCTATTCTGTGAAATGAGACACATGCAGCAGCCGACAAGTGCATCGCTTTGATATGGATAGACACATATATGGTCATGAAAATTTACAATTCTGAAATTTTTGAATTAAAAAAATAAATCAAAATTTGTTGTCTGCTGTCGACACTTGCGTGGAGAGAGTTAATAACTTACCTCAGTAGGAGATATTTTTGAGTTCATTAGCAGCTACATCCAACACTTCTAATCTCAGTAATTTGCCTAGACCTTCTGGAAGTTCTCGGATTTTGTTTTTCTGAATGTGAAGTTTGCTCAAATGGACTAAGAATCCTAATTCTATTGGAAGAGCTGGAATAAAAGTAAGAAAATAAAGTTTAGGAAAATGGACTGTACATTATTTTTGCTATGTTTAGCATCAGCTGCAAAAAGACTATTGCACTCTGCACAAGTGCATTTTTTAAATATCCATTGTACACCACAATCCCAGAGTGCTCAATGCATTGCATTTACCATACCATGTGAGGATACATAATAATAATAACTGCTAATAAATGCTTAGCATCAACTTTCGCGTGAAGTGGCCACCTGCACTCACCAATTAAAGGTATAATTACCACATTATAGATATTGTTAATATATCTTGTTGCCCTGGTGAATTATGGAACTAAATCAAAAATTTTTTATTAAAGTAAAGCATGGCTTTTGCACTTTCCCTCAAGGTAGAACTGTACTTAATTTCATGAAATTTGGCAAAATTTTATGGCATTAAGCAACATTTTTATAGTAAGAGATGAAATCAAAACTCGACTGGTGGCTGACCGCCCGAATCTGTCCAGTTTCTATTGTTCTAAACAATGAAGACCGGACGGAACTGGTGGTCAACCGCCGGTCGAGTTTTGATTTTGAGGTAAAGGTTGAGGCAGAGCAGGGCAGAGTAATGCAAATATAGTCTCATTAATATTCATAAATATGCAAATGCATTCACTTCTTCTCATGTTCATTCATCTTTGTAACCTCTTTATCTTTATATAACTGTGAAGGAATAAACCATATTTGTGACATGATCTGATCCATTCAGGTCATGAAAGTCAGAAATTTTGAAAATTGAATTATTATTTAAGTTGCTCACTACCCGAGCTTACTGATCCTGATTTCCCAAAGTCCCTGGTACACTTGGTTGCTAAATTGTGCTAAATTTTGCTCCTTAATTTACTCAATGTCATTATTGCCGACTTTGGCCTGATTGGATCAGATTGTGTCCCATTTGATGTTTGAAACTGTGACAGATTCCAATTGACCATACAGCTCTGGGAAAAGGGTGCAAACTGGGGAGGGAATTGACATCTTTCTTGAATCACAGTGCACAATAATGCAAGTGACATGATGCTCTTGAGTTATTCATATGCATCAGACATTAATGGGTTTGTCCAATATCAGAATTATAAATGTCATTAACATCTGATTCATACCAGAAGATAACAAAAGAAAATTTAAAATAAGACATTAATCCTCTCCATACAGGAATCAATATGGTACACGTTCATGCCCATATTTGGAATCAGCATGTAAAAAGCATTAACATGAGTACAAACAAGCCCAGTATTGGTTAAGTGGTTCTTAAGATAGCTCTTGATATTTTGAGAAAATATCTCAAAATTGGGACTTTTTATGTTGAAGCCTATGGCTCTCACACAGAGCATCAATATGGAAGGAATGCATCACATACTGACATATCTCAAAAGGCTGCCTTATGTGAATTTTATTAGCATTATTTTATTTCATATTGTTATTTTATATTTCAGCATGCTGTCTTTTACAAATGGACAAGAGATTGTAATATTGTGATAATACTTCAAAATTAATATAAAAAGTCAATTTTACAGTACATCTCATCACAATTAGATCCCGGAATTAGATGACAACAAAAAAATATCCCACAAGGCAGCCTTTTGAGATATGACAGTATGTGAAGCAGACGACAATCTTAATTCTATCAAATGTCTAAACAACATGACCTTATAAACCTACCAGTTTCAGATTATGATCATTTGACTTCAATTCCACTGTATTTTGAATACAGGGACATTTCAAATTCCCATTTGTAACTTTCATTTCATAATTTTAATAAGCGCCCAAAAATAGTAGTTGGATACTTTTGTTACCAGTATGTAGTTATTTTTTTAGTTAAATGCAAAATTAGTCACAAAATTTATCATGGCGTGTAGTACCACCTTAATTTGTCAGCAGAGGGCGATGTTATCAATTTTTTTGTGGTGAAAGATTTATACTTGATGTATTCGGCAATGTAACCAATCACAGGCACTGTAAGAATAGTCTACTTCATAGCCCCTTTTGGAAATTCATATCAGGTCATCTCACAATGATTGCAAGTTCAGAATGAGAACCGCTCCCATCCAAAAACCGCGACCCGAGAAAAAAGGGTCTACTGACTTTGGATAATACAATGAACTATGCACTCTTACTGGCTATGATGTTACCTCATTGATAATGCATCTAGTATGTTTTATGTTATAAAACTTTGACTGCATGCAGGTCATGATTGCAGCCTTTGGTGTTATGTTAGACCTAAAAAATTGTTCGATTAGCGTAACATAAAAAAAAATTAGGGTAGGTCGATCGGCAATTTAAAAATTTTTAAACACACATTTAAGCTGTAAATTGCATATGATAAAAGCCTTGGAACTTTTTTGTTTCTTTTTTTTTTTTTAAATTTGTTTAATATTGATCTTGCAAAAAGATAAGAAAAAAGGTCTAGGGTCGGGCCTATTTTTAGGGTTGGTCGGTTAGGCCAAACAAAATCTTTTTTAGGCCTTACCTGACTCCCAGCTGTACCACATAGGTTGCATGTGCATAATGCCTTATTCATAATAAATGAAAGAAATGATAAATATCTATGTGTTAAGATATGGTGGGTCA
This sequence comes from Amphiura filiformis, assembly GCF_039555335.1. Lineage (NCBI taxonomy): Eukaryota > Metazoa > Echinodermata > Ophiuroidea > Amphilepidida > Amphiuridae > Amphiura > Amphiura filiformis. The sequence goes on from NC_092640.1 coordinate 524,052, forward strand.
CAAGGTCATAATACAAAGTCAGCAGTCCCTTTTTCTCTTGGCAGAGCAGTCAACACTGGGGATGTTGTGTTTTATGGAATGGCATAGCTGGTGTGAATTGATTAACAAAAGGGAATGCAAATCAGTCTACAGTAAGAAAGGCAGTAGAGCCCATATACATAGAAGATATCTTACACTTCCCACAATGCATTTCTTCCATTTCAATTTTCTGTACTGATTTGCTATCTAGTGCAACATGGGTCAATAGTGATGAAATGTACCTCAATGAACAGAACACATCCAGATCTTGAAAAATATGTTTTATCTTGACTATTGACCTATATTTAGCCAGTCTATTCTCAACATGAAAACAAAGGGAACCTGTACAAAGTAAGGAGAGTGTCATTTGATGAAATGAGGTGATGTATCATGATGCAAAGGATTCTGGGAAAGGTAAGATATTTTCTCTGTTCCATACATACTTACATGTAGTTCTTCTTTAGACTCATCAAGCTCTGTCTGGTATGTTTCTTCTAGCTTCTTCTTTCTTCTATCTCATTGTGAAAACTTTCCTCTCTGTGTTCTGAGTTGACCTTGACTGTGATGATATCTTCACGATATTTAACGCATAGCCTTTGTAAGTCTTGAAGAAAATAAAAGATAATGAACTGAGATAAGGCCATGTACAAGTTTAGTTTACTGTTTTCAACCTAATTAGTGTATTCAGAGAAAACTTGTTTTGGAGTATTTTTGAGGAAAATGAACCAAGAACCCTCTCTCAATAAGCACCCTACCAGTTTTTTCAAATAACAACTGTCCAAGCACCCCACCTAGTAAGTGCCCCCGGAGTGACTGATTTAAGAGCCCGGGGCGCTCAGTAGGTCTAAGGTGGAAATTCTCCTTCTTCCTAGTAAAGTACAGTTCGCCAATGGCGTATTACACATACTGAGATATGTGTCTGTTTTCACATCACCAGTTGTGTCTAACATCTGCACTGGCTGTGCGATAGTCACCGTGCAGTTTGAGTGCCTACATGCTGATACTTGGAATGCCTCTTTCATCTGGCAGATCTGCAGTAAACATCACAATGCAGAAGTGACTCGTCTGATCGGGTTAGAAAACACGTTCGTGCAAATGTTTTCTAGTCAGAAACGAGTCTCCAAGTATTTCTACTTTAAAGAACTGGGGCCCGAGTACTGATGAAGACCTCAGCATCGCTGGATGCAGATGTTTTTGCTGACTAGGAACTTTTGCAGTGTTCAAGGATTATGTCCGACGCAGCATTTTATTTCAAAGCATATGGCCTTATTTTGTGGCATGTCTGCGAATCAGAGGAAGAAACTCTACTTGGAACCTTACTAACATACTGAGATGATATACATGCATAGATATGGCAACATGCATAGATATTAAGATATGCTAATGTCTTTGATGAGCATACTTACATCTACTCCATTTAGTAGTTGGAAATCTTTACCCCTTACAATGGAAGTATGTAGAGTTCTTTTATCACTCAAACTCTTGTTTTCTTTCTGAAGACTTTGTACCTGATATGATACAAGTGTACACAAATCAGAAAATTAGGATTCATCATAAATTCTTAGTAGGTCAGTAAATATGAATAGAATGCACCCTATCAATATCATAAGAGGGGTACCCTCAATTGTTTTCAAAATCCAGATTTTTTTCATGATTGTAATGTACTTTAAGAAATTAAAATATCCTATGAACAAACAAGGTCTTCCTGTATTTGTAACAAATCAAAGGTTTGTAATAAATAGTAACTCCCCAAATTCTTAATTCAACCAATCAGATTTGCACCATACAGGCATTCCAGATCTAGGCGCTGGAATAAAATTTTCTTTAATTTTGACTTCATTTATTTCAGTTCAAAACTAACATTTTTGAGGAAAAAAAACACAATTCTATTTTTTTTTTGCAGAAATCATAAAATTATTGCTATTTAAGTTTCATTCATTAACTGACTTATTTTCCATCATTAAAAACACACTACCAAAGTGAGAGTTTTAACGCTTTAGAAGTGGACGATTGCTATTTGACCCTGGGCTCTCTGATTGGCTAATTATTAGGCATGTGGCTTGCAATAAATGATCCATTGTAGTTTCATCATATAGCTATAGTTATATTGCACGCCTCATACCATACAGTGCATGTGAGTAATTACAGCATTTTGCCTTGGCTATGAGACTTATGTTAATACTCTGGGTCTTTTTATCTTTTCAGTTTCGGGAGCTCTATTGTTCAGAAACGCAAACGCAATGGATTATGTGAGTTGATCTGTAATTTGAATTCATTGAAGTTTGAAGTACCAATCATCAGCTTAACATTTCAATAGAGGAGGATGCCTGCTGTCAATCAAGGCTGGATAAGATTATAGAACACACAGTGTTGAATTATAGAACACAAACCGGTGTTTTTAGTGGTCTAGCGCCCTCTCGCTTTTATGTCCTCTAATACCTACGATAGACCATTGATGTCGTTAAAGTGGTGACAAAATAATAATAATAATAATATGTACACTTGTAAAGCGCGCAGATCCGCAATAAATGCTCGTGGCGCATACAGAGCAAAAACAAAATATACCAGCAGGAAAAATGGAAACAAGGAACAAATGCAATCAACAATAGAACATTTCAAGATACATGAAGTAAAAATAACAAAGTATACTACAAATTAATCCAGCTCATAAGCAAGCTCGAAAATATATTTCTTGAGTGAGGATTTGAATGACTCGATTGACGGGCAACTGCGAATAAAATTGGGAAGACTGTTCCATATGCGAGGGACTTCCACAGAGAAGGCGCGATCACCCCATGACCGAGATGATTTAGGTTGAACAAGGAGAGTTTTATTTGCAGAACGGAGACCGGGGCGAGAAGGGTTGTAAAAGTCAAGAATTTCATATATGTATGGGGGAGCAATTCCATTGACAACACGGTAAGCGAGTAACATAAGTTTGTATTTAAGCTGGAAGTTAACAGGGAGCCAGTGTAAGTCAAACAAAACTGGATAGATGTGTTCAGAAGGTTTTGTGCGGGTGACAAGTCTAGCAGCGGTATTTTGTTTGAGTTGCAGTCTGTGAATTTGATCTTTTGGAAGTCCGAACAGAATGGCATTACCCATGTCCAAGCGAGATGATACAAAAGCATCGACCAATTGTTCTGTGGCTTGTGGGCTTAGGTATCTTCGAATCTTGCCAAGGTTTCTGAGTTGAAAAGAGGCAGATTTGATAACAGATGAGATATGAGGAACCAGAGTCATTGTACTGTCCATAATAACACCAAGATTGCGAACTTGTGAGGCAGGGAGCAATAGTTGAATCACCAATTTCTATGTGTGGTATGGTGATCTTACTGAGATTATGTTTAGAACCAATGAGTATGAACTCCGTTTTATTGTCATTAAGTTTCAGGTAGTTGTCTTTCATCCAATGACGAATATCTTCAACACATGCTTCCATCCGAGAAATACAGTTGTTGGCAGCCTCTTTCAAATTGCCAATTCGAATGAAAAGGTCCACTTTTTTTTCTGTAAAAACGTTGAAAATTTGTTATTCTATATTCTAAATGCTGAAATAATGCTAGTAATAATAGTCGGGAAGGGTTTCTGTCCAAGGTAAAGTGAAAGAAACCCTACTGGTTATTTTGGCCATTTAACATGTAGTTCTATAGGAAGACATAAAGTCATAATTCATGAATTATGAAATTATGACTTTATGTCAAACTTTGCTCTTTTGACCTACAAACACTAAACACAACAAATTTGGTTGATTCCATTCAGGTTTTGAAACACGTCGTCTGCAGTCGACACTCGCGTGGAGAGAGTTAAACATGGAGGGTATGTGAAATGACTTTTAGTCTGTTCATTGTGGAGTTCCCTGAAGCTTTTAGATCCCTTTTGACTTGGCAGGCAAAATGTGCATCTGAAAGCTACAATCAGGAAAAAAGGTTGGCACACTTTGCCTGTCTTTTGGTATATCTCTGCCCCAGCTTCCCCAATTCAATGTTGGACCAAGCCATGTTGTCAACAGGACTGTGAGACCCTCCAACATTGAAAGATGGGGAGTGGGGAAGGGTGAGATATAGGGGGGAGTCTCTACATCACATAATACTGCATGTATGTTTCACTCGCCGCTCCAATTTTGATAGGACACGCATTTCAACTGTTAAGTGCAAGTGTGCCAACTATTTTTTTCCTTGATTGTAAGTCCTATTACCATTAATTATCTAGATTCCTCACCATGACTCATCATTAACGTTTGAATCAGCTTGCCCACCAAATCAACTTGACAGATTACAAGTTTAACATTAAACATTTCATCACATCAAGACCAGTCAAAACGTATGTTACAGAAATGTTGATTGGTCTTGTTTTTTAATGTTATGGATAAATTACAGACCTGATGAATTTATTCAAAGATTACATGCTTCTCCAAAAGCATGTAAGACTTTTGCAAAAGTTACAAAGCACATGATATACATAGGAGCAATACAAAACATAATTATACACATAAAGCTAGATTTTAAAATAAGCCTACCTAAATATAAAGCTCAAGATTAAATACAACTACAGTACAAGTAAAAACAATACAATTCTTGTCAGGTGAGTATTGATATGAACAATATAAACAATATAAAAATAATGTCATGCTCCTGTAATGGGATATTCCTCTTGAAATCCATATACCCCGTATGGAAGACATGACCTTAATCTTCCACACAGGGAGTGTGAATTTCAAATGGGATTACCTGAATGGGTGACTCCATTTGAATTACCAGAGAAGATGTAATATCTTCTCTGGAATTACACACCCTCTGTGTTGGAGATTAAGATCATGTCTTCTATAGGGGTGTATTGATTTCAACTTCAATAGCCCAATAAACACCCACACAGCTCCAGTGATGCCAACGCCGTGCCTTAGGCGCACAATTGGGCTACTTGGCAATCACTTGCCGCTACTCAAAAAAAAAGCATGCCGCTACTTGCCTAAAATTGGGCTACTTTTGCCAGTCCCAGGCCGCGGCAGTAACTTGATGTGTTTTCCTTTCAATTAGCCGATTTGTAAAGGTTTTGAGTCTCTAAAGCTCCAAATTGCAATTACAATGGGTTTTGTGACCATTTATTGATCGGTCAGTAACTTCCCAGTAAGTACCGGAAGTTTTAAAGTCAAGTGCTTTTCCGCCCAATTGGGTGTATTATTCTAAATTGGGTAAATCCGCCCAAATATCCGGTATTGGGGCGCATTTTGGAAGCTTAAAAATTGGGCTACTTGAGAATCCTTTACATGCCTGGCCAGTCAATGCGCGCGCCTTGACGCTGAAAAGATTTGGCAACACTGCACAGCTCCCCTCTTCATGGTACTAGGGTTAGGCTTAAAATTGCCCAGAAATCTAAAAGCAATATTTTGATTGGTTACTCAATCAATCAGGTGTATATAACTGTACACAAAAAACTTACCAATTGGACATGTATTTCATTCTGTGCGTGCAAGTAATTCTGATGTAAATCTATTAGAAACTTCTTAGATTCTAGATTTTTACTTCTTGCTGCCATAACCTGAAAGAAAAAAAGTATCAGTGATTCAAAAATAATCACTAGGTATGTTTAAATTACTCTTTTTTGTTAAGGCGGGTCGGAGGTATTTGAAATATTGAAATAATAAAGCTAACACACAACAGGAAAGGTATGTGTTCTATAGAGGAGATCCCAAGGTGTGTCATTTCCGCCCCTTGTGCATGATATATTTTCTCAGGAGTTCGGAAATGCCCAAAACTTTTGTTTTTATATATTATTGGCCTTAACTTAAGAACTACAAGACCATGGAAATATATATGCGATTATAACTCTCCTTCACTTCCTAGAATTTGCTTATAGTGGTTGATTGATTGATTGGTTGACTAACTGACACATTCATTGATATATTGATTGATTGACAACAACTTACATGATTTTACTTCAGCAGCATTTTAGAAAATCTTCTCTAATTCACTTCTTAGCCTTTGCTCATTGGCTACATGAGTTAATGCCTGGTTGATTGATTGGATGATTGACTGATTGATTAATCAATCTATTGATTGATTAATAACAACCTACCTGGCTTTGTGCATCTTTAGCAGCATGTTTTAAACTCTCCTCTAATTCACTTCTTAGTCTTTGCTCATTGGCTGCATGAGCTAAGGCCTGGTTGATTGATTGGATGATTGATTGACTGATTGATTGATTAATAACAACCTACCTGGTTTTGTGCATCTTTAGCAGCATGTTTCAAACTCTCCTCTAATTCACTTAGTCTTTGCTCATTGGCTTCTTGAGATTGAGCTTGCTCCAATTCCTGCAATAACCATGGGAACACAGTCAAATACATGACAACATCAAGGACACAGTTTCTTAAATCCAAAATACTTCTACACTCAAAGAATGACCTTTGGATGTGATAGATAAAAAACTTTTTTCCACAACTTGAGGTCAAAATTTGAGCTTTGCTTGTTTAATATAGGGGTCATTCTTATTCAGTTGATGTGTCTTGTCAAGAATCTACACAATTTGATTGGTTTACACATGCATGAAATAAGAACGCAGTTCAATGGCTTAGATATTCATGACGGTTTCAATCATTTAAACAATAGGGACGTCCTCAAAGAAGTAACTTAATTTTTTCTAGAAAAAGCAATTTTCCTTGTAAAAATTATACATAAACTGAATTAAGAATGAGAATAAAAGATATGATTTTGCCTATCCAATATTGTGTTATAATGGATGGGCTGGCCAATATATTTGTCGCAGTTGCCGGCGCGGCATCCACTACTCAAAATATTGGCTAGCCCATCCATTATGACATGATATTGGCATAAGACAACATTCTATCTTTTATTCTCTAATTGAGCTATGCTGTTGGGAATGAGATTATGGCTCAGAGTAAGAATAAAGTTACATTATTTGACACTTGGCACTGCAGTTGAAAAGGCACAATTGCCAGCTTGTTTATTGGAATGAAACACTTCAAATGTAACCAGGGCCAGATTTACCATTGGGCCAGGGCCCAGGGCCCCCAAAATTAGAATAAAAAAGAAAAGAAAAAAGAATTAATATAAAATAAATAAAAAAGAAATTTTAAAAAGAAATGAAAAGAAAACCATATGTTTCAAATTTGAGTGCCCCTAACGAAAAATAAACAAATTGACTAAATGAATAATTATACTGAATCAAACCAAACCATGACTAAATGAATGATTCCCATTGAGCCCTCATCATTCTCGTGTCTTAAATTGATAAAAAAAATCAATCCGGTCTACAATGACTCAAGAAAGGCACAACAAACTTGGCGTTCTTGCTGTGGAATCCACTCAGGGTGGTGGTGGTGGGGGGGGCAAGAATGCCCCTAACAAAAATGAAAAAGGAAAGTGCCCCCGATAAAAAATGAAAGAAAAAAATCAAAGGTAGGGAAAAGGAAAAGAAGAGAAAAAGAAAAGAAAAGAAGGGGAAGCAAAAAAGGAGAGAAGCTCCTCAAATTTGCCCGGTGCATCGTCTGTGCTGCCCATTTGTAACCAAAATTCACCCTGATCATGCATGGGCCAAAAAATATTGCGCACTATGCATGCACACATTGTAGGCCTTTTGTTGGAAACTCAAACACTTTACATCCTGTACAGTGTCTCTAAAAATTGGTATTATGGATATATCCCACCGATATTAAATACTGGGTCAAAATGATGCAACCGGGAATTTTGTTAGTTTTGCCCCACAACAAACTGCATCGGGAAGAAATGCATTTTGCCCCCCCCAACTGACAAAAAAGCTGGCTACGCCTCTGTTCTAAGGTCAGTTAGATCACCATTGCTACTACCAACAAAAACATCACAAAATAACTTTGACCATGACTACTTTCGTGGTATTAAAGGCTATTTATATGATATTGCGTGTAATCGAATCATGTTAATTTCTTTTACCATTGTATTGCCCATAAAACCTTTTGGAATTCAGCACCCTCAAATCACTCTAAATATGTTGTTTATCCACTTTTAACAAGAAATGCTTTCTACATTTTACTTGAGGATAACACATAGTTGCCTGTGAAAAAGTGTTCAGTATGTGGGATAAGCAAGATAAAAGTATCTTTCCAAGTTGGCCTTCACAGGGTTTGAACCCAAGGCCTTGTGATCATAAGTCAAACACTGTGCTAATGAATCAATCAATCAATCAAATTTATTTCCATCAAAATTAAAACATACAAATAACAAAACATGATAAAAATGATGGAGGAGATACAACTAGAAGCAGAAGCCTGTAAAATGTTGTGCCCCCTGAAACACATAAAAGGGCCTAAATATATCAACACAGATACACAAAATGACAAAAATACAATACACCAAACCTGAAGGGAAAAAATCCCTATTGCATGTTAACTCTCTCCACATAGGTGCCGACTGCAGACAACAAGTTTCAAACATTTCTTATAATTCAAAAATTTTCATATTTGAAATCAGCATAAAAAATGCATTAATATGAGAACAAACAAGCCTAGTATTGGTTCAGTGGTCTTGAGATAGCTCTTGATATTTGAGAAAATATCTCAAAACTTGGGACTTTTTATGTTGAAGCCTATGGCTAGCACACAGATCATTAATTGAATTCTAGGTATAGACAACTTGTATGTTGTATTGCGCTCAGATTGTCCTTTGAATCTAGAGAATGTGGTACAGGTATCAAACCAGGGATTGTCCCACTTCTCTTTTTGAATAACAGGGTTGACTCTTACATATACCATAATACTATACCTGCATGTGCTGGAACAGTATATGGGGTGAGAAGAAATTCTACAATTATATTCTGTACTGCTTCGCAATCAGAGAAATACACACTGATAAACTAACCTCACAGTATAAACTAAACATAATTGCAGTATTCCCAATCTTATAAATGTAGGAACATTTTGGGAGAGGAAAAAGAATTCATTCTCACCATTTATGCAAGCCCAAGGCTCAAACTCTCACAGATTGTATTCTTTTGGCCGATAGTGCAGCACCTTAGACCACTCAGCCATCTGTTTCATAGCAGTCAAGACAGCTCAAGATAGGCACTGGACTCTAACTCATCCCACAGAAGATTTGAGTGTCATTAATTTGCTCTATGGGAGGGGTGATATGCTCTGCACACAAGCTAGCCATAGTTTTGAGAAATTTTTTCAAAATATCAAGAGCTATCTTCAGATTTCACACCACCAAATAGAATTATATGTTTGTGCGCCCTTAATTTCACTTCTCAGAAAAACCCATGCCAAATTAAGCATTAAAATGAGCAGAAATTTGCATAATTTTAGCCAAATTTGGATTGGTCATGATTAGTAATATTAATTCCTGCAAGTGTACCACAGATAGGAGAGATCGAATAACTTTTAATGATTTTAAGCAGCCTTTTCTTTACAGAAACACTGGCATGGTTTTGCCTGTAAAATAGGCAATTCCGGACATCGTGAGACTTGAGGGCCAGTCGTAAAAAATAATGACGGTCAACCTATATTTTTTCCCAGCCAGAGGGATCAAGCAAGGGCTGATTTCAACCATCATAGCTGTCGCTTAAAACTGAGTCGCTCCTGTGAAGAAAAAATGATGTTTTCTTAAGGCAAATTTAGCACATATCTCTATGGGACTCTGATTTGATGGTGTGAGATTTGAAGAACCAATTAACCAATATTACTAGTACTATAGTAGGAATTCCAATTGAATGAACGCAGCTTTCAACAGCTGTACTCGATCCAACCGCGATTGTATATCGCGTATTTCAAACTACAACGCGAATGCACGACCTTGGATACAATGCTAACCAATCACGAGTGCGTTTGCATGGTTTGATTCACTTCCGTGTTACTCACGCACAGTCGCACATGCTGGCGTACATCGCGCAGTGTGCACGCAAAAAAATCCGCACGGTATTGAAAGCTGCGTTCATTCAATTGGAATTTTTACTATATGCGTGTTTGCCCTCATTTTAATGCATTTTTCATGCTGATTCCAAACATGGTCATGACCTTTACAATTCTGAAATTTTTGAATTTTAAATAATCTATTTGTCTTCAATCAATCAACAACCGTGTGGTGAGAATTAACATGATTTTCTCCAAGACAAAGAACTTACTGCTATTTGTACCTTCATAACCCATATCAAACTTGAGGCACTGATCTGGCAAATAATGCAGAAATAACCAAGTTATGAAACTAAAACTGATAAGGAACAGATTAAAACATTGCACCCCTACTGGTATGTGTACAATGTACACTGTACATGACAAATAACCTTATTCAGCATGTTCAATCATGGCTTGGACTAAACATGGACCTCAAGATGTTTGATTTTATAATTTCCTAAGAGTTTTAATACTAATTAACATTATATAACTTCACTTTGAGTGACCGATCACAAGTTGACATTTTTGGGGCCAAATTCAACTTGGCGCCAAATTCAAATAATGTGCTATCTACTGTAGATAGCACATGTAATGGAACAAATTAAAATCAATTTATTTTGACAATGTTGATCCCCATTTGTAGGCCTATAATGTCTGAGACATGAAGTTAATTTGGTAATGCACACAAACGAACAAACAAAGGCTGCTGGAGCTCATGACACGGGCCCTGGATCAGGTAAACTTACCTTATGTGTGTGTGTGTGTTGGGGGGGGGGGGTAGGCAGGCTAAACTTATGACAGACAGCAAGACAGACACACAGATATGACAGAAGCAGGGAAGACATGACCACAAAGGCAATGCATGAATTATACAAGTGTTGAATTATTGGGTCTTTGATCATGTTGGTGAAATCATAAGCTTAGCCTACCCCCATCCAGGCAGTTTCATAACAGTGCCACCATACCGATGTTTTCTACATCTCCAATTTGGCTGCCTGTCATAATTAAGCTTAGCCTACCCTACACACACACCCACAAAAGGTAAACTTACCTGTTCATGTATTGACCTAACAGTGCCTCTATACTGATATTTCTCCAAGTCTCCAATTTCGAGACATAACTCACCTTAGCACTGGTAGCCTAGTAAATGTTGCTTTTTTCTTCAATTTTAGCTATAAATTATATGAATTACAATCAAAAACACCTCATCAGTCAATATGCAAATGCTAATCAACACTTGTTTGGCACAGGTCTAACTTGCTGAATCAAAACGTCTTCCGTATAGGCTCACACACGTACTCTCCCTTGAGGGTGCACATTAGTAATAAATTTCCCTATACTTTGTGTACAAAATGGCCTCTATTCAAATGGCTCTACCTACCTTACGGCGACTCAATTTTTCAAAGTGATGTTTTCCTGACTGACAAACAAACAAGCAAGTAAGCAAACTAAATTAAATATATTGGTGACCATTGAATTTTCGAGCTACCGGACCACGAATACAATACACTTTTTTCACCCAATTTTCAAAATAGAAGCACTTGTGATTTTACCTAGAAGCAGCCGGTTTGAGAAATACATGAAAAATCTGAATAAAAGCCCAGAATCTTTTTCAATCTTGGCAGATGCTTAGATTCAAGCCTACATTTATTACCTGGCACAAATTTTTCCCAAAATCTACACAATTTTTTTGGTTTTTACTAGTGATTTATAGGTGGGTAACTTTTTACCGAAATGTAAAAACACTGCAGATCAGGACGGAATCCCACAAGAGACATTATTTGGTGATGTGAAATCTAAAGAGAGCACCCAGTGCGATGGACCAGAGACTGTACTTCAGCACATCAATCTTTGGACAGTGATGTCATCAGTGTGGTGTGGTGGGGAGTAAAACCCCCCAAATGAGTTAGTTTACTAACTTAACCCCCCCCCCATAAAGAAAATTTCAACCCCCCTAAAAACCAACCCCCTAAGAGAATTTCGGAGCGATTACCGAATAGGGTGCAACTCTACTAGTCTTATCACAAGACTGCCCTACCCCAACCCTAAACCCTAACCTCCGTAAACGAGGACTGGACTCAAGTCTACCAAGTTGCACCCTATTTGGTAATTGTACCAGAATGTCAACCCTCCCCCTACCTCCCCCCCCTCATAGTGAGTGTTAAGTTGAAAAACACAAAATTTTACCTCAATTTAGGGCTTAAATAGTGTACATTTGAAAGAATATTTGGAATCACAGTAGCACAGGGCCAAAATGATGCCCTTCAGGAATTATGCCACTGAAAATGTAAAATACTTGGACCCCAAAAGGATTTTACAAAGACCACACTGGACGTCATAGTTGACCATGTGTCAACGCTTAGAGGCAGCGTAATTTTTCTGCTATTAATTATTCATGATGTCCGTCATGTTTTTATATGACATCATCTTAACTAAGTCTTTATAGCAATATGCGAATTTTACTTAAGCCCGGATGTAGCCTCCTGTGTGGCAGTATCATTTTTCTGCTTCAAATGACCTTTGACCTTTTTAAATGTGCGGGCCCTGCATTATTGCACAAAGTATCCATTACGCTGTCTACATTTTTGTATTGAGCTTGTTTAGAAGTTGCAAGGGCCTGATCATGGCAAGTGCCATAGACAATGGGACTTGCTGTACAGCAAACATTGACCATGTTGATTGAAAGTGGAAACTCGTAGGGTTGCAACTTATGAATTTAAACCTTCCATCGGCATTAATTAAATTAAAGAAACATCCTTACGGTCATCATGGTTATACCTCGATTTTTGAAATCGACCCTTCCTTTGGTTATTAGGGTCATGTTTTATGAACTGCTACTTTACTGTATTGTCTGTAATAAGCGCTCCCCCTCTAATAAACTCCCCCTCCCAATTTTTCAATGAAAAAATTACCATGCCATATCGTGTGAGTAAGCTTAAAACATGCTTAAGTCAAGTCAGTGGCAATCGCTAAATTGCATGGACAAAACCTATTATGACTCAAACTTCCTCCAGTTCATTGCCTAATTATGGTAGGATTTCACTAATTTCATCAGTTTCTTGCATGATGATGCACTTATGGATGTAATTTCATTGTATCTACCGCAAAAATATCATGTTTCCCATGACCCCCCCCCCTTTTGGAAAAATGCAACGCTTTGTTTTTATTTTGAGAATAAACTGGCTAAACATGGGTTGATGGCCATGAAATAAACATATTTTGAAAGATCTGGATGTGCTCTGTACATTGAGGTACATTTCATCACTTTCGACCCATGTTGCACTAGATAGCAAGTCAGTACAGGAAATTAAAATGGGAGAAATGCATTGTGGGAAGTGTAAGATATCTTCTCTGGCTCTGCATATGCTGATTAGACAATGTTCAGGAAGAGCATTTCATATGCTGGCAAAAACTCTTCAGAAAGCCTTCACAGCCAGGTCATTTAATCTGATGGAATGCAGAAGGTGTGGATCAACTATATGAGGCTCTAGCTGTAGCTGGCAGAACAGATCCCCTATAAAACATCCGATGGAATAGGGTAGAAGCTACTACTAGTACTCACACTACGTGTTTGATTTCTCATTATTTACTCATGTTGCCCCTCAAAATACCAAAATATCATCAAACAATTCCAATATTTTTAAAGTTATGCCAAAATGTGTAAAATTTCTATGATTTTTCAAACATAATTTGTGTGTAGAATTGCAAATCATTTGCATAGGAATTTGGAGACAAAATGTGATAATGTTGTGGAAATGTAAATGCTAGAACAAACAGATTAAAAATTTTCCTTGAATGTGTACACCATACACTTTCTGTTCTTACTGATTGTGATACTGAAATAATTCTGAAAATAATCTTTGATGATTTACATTGGCATTTGGCAAGGCAAGCCACATGCCGAGTTGTAACTGTGCTGGGATTTGTACCAGCGACTATCGATCAACGTTAGTATTATGCATGCTTGCTCAACTGAGGATAATTTGTAAACCAGCATCATGCATATATGTGTACATCCATATCAAAAGGATGCACTTGTCAGCTGCTACATGTGTCTCATTTCACATAATAGTTAGGAATAAATACCAGACTCATCTCAAGTGGAGGTCACTTCAAATCATCCCCAAGTCACATGGTTTAGGAATACAGAGAACATTCCTTAACCATGACACTTGGGAATGATTTGAAGTGACCTCCACTTGAATTGAGTCTGTTCTGTATTCCTACCTATTATGTGAAATGAGATACATGTAGCATCCGACAAGTGCATCGTTTTGATATGATGTACACATATAATAGTACAATGAATGGAAGCTGTTTCCAGTCCCTTAATGTATGGTCCCTGATCAAACCCCAAGATCAAACTAAGTCCTGATGCGATGCAACCCAAGTCCCAATCCATGAACTTCGCTGTCTGCAAAACTATGAGCTGCTATCTTGGATATGATTGGTTGGTTGATTGATTTATATTCTTACTTCATATAGCTTTTTCCTGTGCCTCAGACAAATTAAATCCTGATGTGATAGAACCTGAGTCCCCTTCCATCCCCTGAACTGCACTGTCTGCAAAACTATGAGTTGCTGTGTAAAGAGGTGTTGGAGTGCTCTCAGCCCCGGCAGGAGATGGTCCTGTGCTTTCAAATTGTAGAAGGTCATCTGGGTCAACATTTGGAATACCTGAATATCAAAAGAAGAAAAAAAATGGCTCACCATCTCTTTTTCAATGCACATACAATGGCAGTTTGTCTGTAGTCTGTACGCTTGCGTAAAAGCACTGATGCCACTACTATGATACCAATGGGCTCTACTGTCTTTCTAACAGTGCCCTTGATTGGTTAAAATTACATGATATCATCATCTGATCAACCAATCAAAATAGAGCTTTAATATATCTAGAAAGTACACAAGGCCCTCCGGGATTTGTAAAGGGGGGGAGGGTTATTTTGCCCAAAATTTGTTCAAACCACACAAAAGTATTGATCTGATAATAAACATTTACAAAAGAAATAGATTGGCCTATCTGCGACATATAGTTTTTGAGATATAAGCAAAGAAGTTGTATCCTTTCACCTGGTTACCGATGTAACAAGATATCCTATACAGGTATGGTGCAAACTATTGTTTATTTGTATTGGTATCCAAAATCATTAGAGACCATTTGCTATCAAAATCAGAGCATTTTTTAGGTTTTGAAGCCTGTGGAGCCCAAAATGTGACCTTTGACCTTTTTCTGAATTGTTATGATCAGAGCAATACTTTGACAGGTTTATAACACAAATGCGCTATCAACAAGATGCCCTTGTTCATGTGTATATGCTCTGCAGGATTATGTTAGCAAGCGTGATTTGATACTTATATCACTACGTACAAACTCAAGGTATATCAATCAATTGATGAGTGCATCATCTGCCTGAGGAAAAGAGCAGATATTATCCTCTTGAAATGCCTCACAAAGTAAGTGTTTTAACTTGACGTGTCTGAAAGAAATATTTAATGGAATACAACATTCAATATTGGATATTTATACTATTTATTTCTGTCATGCATTTTCGTAAGTTCCTATTGTTTATTATTATTTTTCTATTTTTTTTAATTTCATATAAATTCATATCAGGATATGGCAGCTTGTTGTTATAGTTATTCATTGAACTTACAATGATGAATACAAGGGATCGCAGACTTCCCTCACTATTATGATCTTATATTATGTATTCTATTATTGTTATGTGATGAGTAAAAAAAATATGAATGAATGAATGATTTTTTTTACAGTCTGATGAGCTTAATCAAAAATCTACTTACAGGCATTTTCTCTTGTTGCCAATCGTTCTTTGGTGGCATGTGTTGATAGCTGCACTCTATTTACATTTACACAGACTGGGTACAATGCTGTGATTAATGCTATTGACATCCCATCAGGCTGCAAACAACAAAAATGGTATGTTAGAAACAATTATACTATGCAAGAATTACGAACCCCAAGGTAATTGACAAGAGCCTATTTCAACTGCTCAGTGCCAGAAGTGGGTAAGTGCATTAGCTGCCATGTGTAGCTGCCATGTGTAGATGAGTACAATATATTGTGTAAAGTGCCAAATGTTCACAGGGCAGCTATTACACTTACCCACATCTGGCACTGGAGCAGTTGATTTGTGCCCTGAAATCCTCACATGTGATCTCATTAGACAAGACATTCTGGGCGAATTTCTCGATGGGTGGCTTAGCAGTTGGCTTGTCTAGCCTCAAGGCTTAAGAGGTCGTAAGACCAGGCTTAACTGAAAACGCGTTTCCCGAAGCACGGCTACCATAGCCTCGAGGCTTCATTAGCCTGTGGGCCGGGCTTGTAAGATTAGTCCCAGGCTTCGGTAAAATTTGCATTTCTCGAAATCAGTCTTCTGTAGCCGTAGTCTACACAAGCCTGTTAGACCAGGCTTACAGCGGCTTTTCTTGGCCCTACCTCAGAGCAGGTCTTAGGTCGTAAGCCCTGGTCTATTTCAATTGACAAATTGTTTAAATTGTAATGCAAAGTTTTTCTTTCATATTTTGAAGGTCTTTCAATTAACATGGGTAAGCAGTGGCGTAACTAGCGTGGAGAGGGGCTCTTGCCCCCTGCTTGCCCCTCAAATGAAAAGGGTAAATTAGGCCTACTTCTGAGAGTTATTAATTAACCTCATATTTGGTCATTTTAACCTTAAAACCTCAATTTTTAAGGTTAAATAAATTGCATTTATTGCACTTTGGTACCATAGGTCTAGGTCACCAGTTTAGCTTAAGTATGGCATTTGTAAATTTGTTTGTCGCCAAAAGGTGCTGCATTCATTATACTTCAAGACAATTTTTCCAATCCCATACCCCCATGTCAAAAGGAAATCTTCGCCACTGTTCCGGGGACACTATTTCCAAGTAGATCCCATAACTCCTCAGACCCCCCGTGTCGCCCAGTGCGACGAGGGTGTTGACGCGCTTACAAACCCAAACAGTATGAACGATGTCTCAGCTGCCCCTAATTTATTATGTTTGCCCCCGCTTGCCCCCTGAAAATGTCTAGTTACGCCACTGTGAGTAAGGAATTGTTCATTTAGTTGAACATTTCAGCATTTTATTTTAGTGTTCATTTGAGTTAGTTGAATTTTTTTAAATTGCTGTTGCTATCATAAGGCCTACACATTTTGAATGATGATTTTTTTAGCAAAGAATGTAATTTTAAAAAAATTCTTTCATCATCATTATCATCATCATCATCATCATCATCATCATCATCATCATCATCATCATCACCAATCATTATCACCTGTCCCTATCCAAGCCTTTAGTTTGATATACTCTGACCTTTTCGTTAGTATTTACAATATAATTTCGGAGTGCCTATATTATACCAGGTTGGACATCAATTTTTATATAATGCATATAATATTGCCATATCTTCTACTTAAATAATTATAAAATATTGTACCAACAGATAACTTCATGTGAGATCTGAGAAGACTACCTAAAATATCAGCAGTAGATAGCATGTTGGTTGTCTAATAATGTTTGGTTATGTTTTTGCACCAAAAATATCCTTAAATAACATTCGAATGATATGTTTGAAGTGTGAAAAAATTTTTGCTTTACTTTTTAGGGGAATCACAGTTTCTTTTCCATTTGGCTTACAGTTTTACCCTTTTTGGGATGCAAAGAAAAAATCACGAGTAAAAAGCATAGACGTATCATTCATGCAAGTTGCACTCATAAAAATTCAAGTGGAAATAAAATAATACATAAAAGACACAAGAAACAGACACAATATTCTTTCATCAAGTTGAGTAGGCCTACAGTATAAGCCCAAGCACAAGACCGCGGGTCTAGGCTAGTCGTTGCGCTGGGAACATTGCAATAATGAGACGGCAACCTTTAAAGTACGGTAAACCGTGAAGGACAACAGCTTATACACATCTACCTCTTCAGCCTATAGATACAATTAAGTCGCTGGTAGAAAGGGACGAGGTTGTCAAGCGTTAAGCCTGCAAGGCCACTAAGACTAGGTTAAATTTGCGTTTAAGAAATCCGGCTAGAGTTAAGACTCTGGCTTCGAAAACGGGCTAGGCTTAGTATCCTCAAGGCCACCTTAAGCCTAAGGCTTACTAAGACTCCCGTCGGGAAACTCGCCCTCTAGGACTTGGCAAAATCTTTGTGAAAACAAATGTTTAGAGTAAAATAAAAGTGAGATAATGTAAAGGTATCCTGCTATCATGTCATATCAGTGAACCACAAGACATTGTGCACTGGCAAAATTTGAAAAGTCATATCCATATCCAGGCATTTCACTGTTGGCCACATCACCCTTGAACATTATCCAAGGTTCTAAAGTAAACAATGTCAAAGGGGGACAGAAACAGATACAGATCCTGTTGTTTTATTTTGTTGAGAGGAAATTGCACAATTATTCACTGAATTTTTATGCTGCATGTGTTTGGTTTTGTCATTCAGCATTTAAGCCATCATTTTCACAATTTTTAGTGTTTTATGCATGAAATAGCTTTTCCAGTTTTTTTGTTCATTGTGATATGATCAAGGGGATTTAGTCTAATGTTGCTAAAATTGATTTCGAGTTGTTGACAAAAAGTCCTCAAATTCTTTTGCTTCAAATTGTCTTCAGCAACTGACAAAATGCCTATGACATGGTAACCAGAATTTAAATCATCATCAATTTTCAGGGACAAATCTCATATGGATGATAAACAGCCTCTGCCCCTCTCCCCCCTCCCCCCCAAAAAACAAGGATGAGATACAAGTAGGGGGAATGCCGCTAATATTGATTTTGAGATGACCTACCTTGACCTAAGGCGTCGGCACGGATGCTGATGCACTCTGCCTTGCCATCTGATCCATGGTGAATCCATGCCATACCACTCGGTCTTTGGCCATTCTTCCTGCTGCTGCTATGGAGGTGATATTTTTAGCTAAGCAGTCTGTTTTGATAGTGTCCATCCATCTTTTGGGAGGTCTTCCATGTGGTCTTTTCCCGTGTACATTGCCCTCTATCACAATTTTGGGGTATCTGTCATTTCGCATCCGCTGTATGTGGCCAAAGAAGCGGATCCTTTTTTGGGTGATTTTATCAATGATTGTGTGCTTTAGTCCAAGTGTGTCCCGTATTATGGTGTTGCGTATTCTGTCCAGTCGTGATACGCCCATGATCTTTCTCAGGCACATCATTTCAAAGACTAGGAGTCGATTTTCGCCTTCTTTCTTGATGGTCCAGGTTTCGCTCCATACATTAGGATGGATAGTACTAGGACTCTGTATAGTTCAATCTTGGTGGCCTGTTGAATGTCCTTGGCATTCCATATGCTATGAAGTCTTTGGACTGCTCCTAGTGCTTTTCCTATTCTGTGTTTGATGTCTTCTCTGCTTGTACCCTTCTGAGATATGGTGCCTCCCAGGTACACAAACTCATCCACTTGTTTGAGCAGATTGCCATTAATGTTGATGTTAAGGGGGTGTTAAGGTTGACTTTTTTTTTGCTAATAACTTGTACTTTGGTTTTACCAATATTGATCTTCAGTCCGAGGTTCGAGCTGCTACGAAAGACGTTGTCCACTGCAGTCTGCAGGTGACTAGCAGAGTCAGCCAGCAAGACAATGTCATCGGCGAAGCGGAGGTTTGAGATCATATGTCCCTGGATCAATATTCCTATGTCGGTGTCATGGGTTGCGTACAGCATAACAAGTTCAAGAAGTATGTTGAAGAGTTGTGGGGATATCACACACCCTTGCCGCCTCCCACTGTTGTGTGAAACCACTCAGTTAGGGTCGCCATTCACACGCACAGCACTGTTTGATATACTGTATAGTGCTTTGAGAAGCCTGATGATCACACTTGGGAAGCCGAAGAATCCCATTGCTTTCCACAGCCCATCCTGCCATATGGTGTCGAAGGCCTTTTCAAAGTCAATGTAGCAGCAATACAGGTTCTTGCCTTTCTCAAGGAATTTCTCTGCGAGTTGACGTAAGGTGAAAAGTTGGTCGACTGTTGATCTTCCAGGTCGAAAGCCAGCTTGGGATTCTGAGATGACCTCCTCTGCTTTTTTCATGATTCTACGTTGGAGAATGGTGGTGAACACTTTCCCTGCATGGCTCAGTAGGCTGATGCCCCTGTAGTTTGCACAGTCTAACTTGTCTTTTTTCTTGAATATGGGTGTTATTACAGCCTTTCCCCAGTCCTCTGGGAAGACTTCATTCTTCCATATTTTGTTGCACAGCCGGTGCAGGATTTTGACACCTGCTTCACCCGATGCTTTAAGCTCTTCAGCTGTCACATTGTCATATCCAGGTGCTTTGCCATCAGTTAGCTTTTTTATGGCGCTGGTAATCTCATCCTTCAGAATGTCTGGCTCCTCTTCTGTGCTTGGCATTTGTGGGATGCTGTTTACTATCTCTTCATTAATAGGATTTTGGTTATTGTAAAGTTGTTCATAATTTTCTCTCCATCGGTTTTTCACATCTTGAAGTTCAGTTAGTATCTTTCCTTCTTTGTTCTTTACAGTCTGCATTTTGGTGGTTGGTTTATTAGTGATTTTCTTTATTGTAGAATACACCTCTTTTGACTTGGCAGCCTGGTGTGCATTCTCTACATTTTTTGCATAGGTCTTTCAGCCAAATGTCTTTGCAGCCTTTGGTTTTCCGTTTGATTTCCCTAGTGAGGTAGTTGTACCTTGCCTTTTTGCTAGGATCTATCAGTTTCTCCTGCTTGACCTTTGAACGTTCTTCACTTAAACTGATGACCTCCTCGCTTATCCAGGGTTTAGGCTTTTGAGTATCTTCTTTGATGTGTTGCTGAAAGCTGTTTTTATTGCTTCCCATGAGTCATTGATGTCAGTGTCTTCATCGTCAAGCAATGGGGCAAAACTACCCCCAATTTCGACCTCATACCTCTCTCTTGTAGCTTGAGTCTTGAGTTTGAAGACATCATATCGCTTGGGATATTTAGGTTTAGACTTAGTCTTGAATTTCAATTGGATGTTTGCCATTACAAGTTGGTGGTCGGATCCCACATCGGCACTTGGAAAGCTCCTGAGTTTGTAATGCATCCTTTCCATTTGCTGCTGATCATAATAAAGTTTAACGATGTGCAACAAGTTAAACTCAATTTAACCTGGCTGAGAAAATATTAATCGATCCCATGTTTTATTCTCTGAGTCAGAGGTCAATTGTTATGGCAGCGTGTTTGTTTACTTGACCCGGACCAATGGGTATCGTCGCCTTTCGCGGGCTTGGGGTGTGTTTCGTTGGTATTTTTCACTGTTGATTGGAAATCGGACATGACAACATCTAAATAATTTTCTTTCCAAGGGTAATAAAGTCAATTTTATTATGAGTTCTTTGATCAGGGGATTCCCATGTCCATTGTCTGCTGGCTTTGTTTTGTTTGAACATAGTGTTGGTGAGGCACAGATCGTTTGTGGCGCAGAAAGCCAATAGCTTTTCACCTCTGGCGTTTATGTTCCCATATCCATAGTTCCCCATTACATTTGCCCATTCTGAGTTGTTGTCTCCTACTTTGGCATTGAGGTCCCCCATTACCATTAGAATGTCTTTTTTGGGCGTTTTGTTTATTTCATGTTGTAGTTGGTCGTAGAATTCGTCCACACTGTTTTCAGTATCTGCTGTATTGGGTGCATATACTTGGATGATGGTGATTGCTCCCGTCTTAGTTTGAAATCTTGCAGACATTATTCTTGCTGAGATGGGGTTGTAGCCTAGGAGGGCATTTTGTGCCTGTTTGTTGAGAATCAGAGCGACTCCTGCTCATTGGATGGTATCATTTCCTGCGCAAAGGATTTTATAGCCTTCCATGGTTAATTCACCAGAGTCTGTCCAATGCGTCTCAGCAATTCCCAGTATTTCCCATTTAAAGTTTTTCATTTGATTAAGTAGTATTTCCAGGTTCCCTGGTTGATGCAGTGTTCTAACATTCCAGGTCCCGATTCCAATACTTGTTTTTGTAGTTAGTAGTGCCACTCTTTCCTTTGGTGTATCAGCAACAACCCGTCTAATTGGGAGTCGGCTTGGTGTTGGTCCCGCTCTGGGAGAACCATCAAACCTTCCGATTGGCTTTAGGGTTGCAGCGTCATGGTGCTCTGTCCTTTGTAGGCCCATTAGAAGAAGTGGCGGGTTAGTAGTTTGGGCTTTAACCCTGGTGCTGTTTTGGTTCTTCATCATGAATCAGTTCCACTCATATGTAAGCTAGGCGGGTGAGTAATCCTCTCCTAGCCACCCTGGTCTGTCCGCCACCAACTGAACAAGTCAGTTGGCTCACAACCCCGCCACTTGAAGGTAGACCAGGGCGCTTTACCCGTTATCTCACAAGTCGGTCGTCCCCTCACACTACATGCTACACTACTGTCTAAACTATCTACATGCTACATGCAAGATGCTACCAGGGACGGTCTCCTCCTTGTATGGTCCATCATAACAAGTATGATAAGAGACTACAGGCTTTAGGGGGGTGATTTTGAGATACTGGCAAAGAAAGTGTTAAAATTCTTTTGTTTTATATTGTTTTCAACGGTTGATAAATTGACGTAACTTCGTAAAGAAAAGTCGTATCAACATAGGGTTTTCAGTTTCTGAAAGCTCTAAATGTCCTCTATAGAAAAATATGTAAAACTCATTTTCGACCAGGGTCGATATGCAACTCATTCCCCTTTCAAGATCATGTCACATTTAATGAATTACTTACCATTTCCAGGAATAATCTGCATTAGGAAAAGAGGTTCTCTGTCATATGAGGTTGCTCTTTGATGCATCATTGCAACCAAGACTGTTTGTTTATTGGGAACTGTAAATAACAATAATAAATATCTAATAATAAACAGTGTACTGCTAATAACAATATGTGACATAATCTGATCCACTCAGACCAAAGCAGGACATTTTTGGCAGTTGAGTTATTACCATTACTATCTTGCTTAGTACCTGAGCTTCAACTAATGTTGAAATCTCTAATAGTCCCTGACATATTTGGTTGCAACCTATGAAACTTTTTATGTGTCAATTTTCTTTTAGTTTTTGTTCTTTATTTTTGCCTACATACATGTATCTCAATTTGATTCTTGCAGACTTTGGTTTGATAATATGATCAGATTGTGTCAAATAAAGCAATATATTGTGTAAAAGGAAGAGACTGCATGGTTCTCAACAACAAAACAAATCAGTGTGGAAGTGTAAATAATATTAGGTGGAAGTACAAGAGAGGAAGTGAATTGGGTATTCAACAACTCTTCCTATACCTTTGTACAGGAGCCAAACATTGATGATCGGTGATGAATCCACACTTTCAAGCCATGTGTGACGTGAACGCAAGTTAACGGACACACATACGAATTATGCGTAAAATTTGTCATGCCTGGAACTTTGAATGCGAAAAGTCCTGTGAGTCCTTGGTTGCAGGTAAACATGTACACCCCCATACATGTATGTGTTTTACCCGGGGTTTTACCATGGACGTATATATTTGCTATCCAAGCGCGGATTCACACTATACAGGCAACTGTGGTCATTTACAGTAATAATGCTTTCTTATAGTTTTATATCAAACACCAACTAGGAACTGTGGATGTCCACGTTTCCTGTGAGATTTCTCATGTGTGTGCCTTTGTTTACCGGTGTTTACGAACACTCTCATCCCCCACACCCTACACATCAATACCCACCTAGAGCTGCCCTGATGTCCAAGCATGCATTCATCCATGTACAGGGTGGGCCATTAAAAAGTTCACACTTTTTTGATGGCTTATTTCTCAAAAGTGCAAACACATATTGAAATAAGTTGAACATATTTGTAAACCTTTATGTCTGGACTGTCATTGCTGAAAAGGGCATTAACATCCATGGTCTAATTACAAAATGGCGGCCATTTGAAGCAAGGGGGTCAAAAAACCACTTTGCACACACGTAAGTCAAATGGAGCGGATGATCACGCAATATATATGGTGGTCGCTGGTTCACACCACAATGGATTAGGAACAAAGGAAGAAAAATAACAGTACGCATGAAAGTTCTGTCAATATTTCTCTTGTAAATTAACCATATTTAAATAAATATTTCTTTTTCAAACAGAATATGTAGCCTTCCAGTTGAACAGAATATGTAACAGTAGCTAAAAATAATCTGCGCAGTTAACATTTGTTTGCAGTCGCATTCTAGATAATGTGCATAATTTTATACATGAGTCTTCATGATGGTTATTGCACTATAACATAAATCTTATATAGAGATATAACAAGATAAATTTATAAATAGGTGTCAGGAATGTCTCTCCTTCTCTTCGGAAATTATTTCTTCATATAGGCACATGTAAACCGTAGCAGTGCTTCAATGGAAACGAGTTATTTGTCTCAAATTGTCATGAAATTAAAAATATTGCACTAGAAAAGTAAGAATACAAGTAAAATCATATTTGACTCTGATAAAATAGTTCTGTTCTTCATTACTGCTTATCATGGTTCCATAAAGTCACGTATTTATGCATGCCACAGTGAAAATGCTTCTGTCTTTAAAGTGTTCTTATCGTCCTTCAACGTGGCCTCCTTGCTCGCAAATACAAATCATCGCATCGATCGTACATATGGTGAACTGCTCTTGAAGTAACCCTGGTGCGTCGGATCCTTGTGAACGCATCTGTAATCGTCTCCTCAGCTCCCGCAAATTCCTTGGCAGACCTTCGGCATACACAGACGCCTTGACATCACCCCAAAGCCAGAAGTCCAAAGGTGTCAGATCAGGACTCCTCGGAGGCCACTCCACATGATGTCCAAGGCCGACAACACGATGCGGAAACAACTCCTGCAATCTGTCTCTAACAGCGATAAGACGGTGGGCTGGTGCTCCGTCTTGAAAGAACCACGCCCTGCGGATGGCCCCGTTCGCTTGCTGTCCAAATATTTGGACCAGTTGAGGCTCTAGTTGATCATTGATTATGTCGAGGTAAACGTTTCCATTTATGTTCTGGTCAACAAATATTGGTCCTATCAACCGGTTGTTTCCTGTGACGGCTGCGAGAACACTAACTTTGCGTTTGTCATGTGGAACGTTAAAAGCAAAGTCTCTCGGAGAATTGCCTTCGGTGCATACATCCGTGACGTTTTGAGAAGAGACAGACCCGTCCATTTGAAAGTTTGCCTCGTCAACAACAACAGCGGTATCAAAAAGCGACGTGCTCTGTTAACTAACCAGTTACAAAACTGAAGTCGCCGATTTGGATCTCCTGGTTGCAGTCCATGACGCTTAAGGATCTTGTAAGGGTGCCATTGGATATCATGAGTGATGATTCGTCTGAACGTTGTCCTTGGAATATGGGGACAATTGTTCCGTCGAGTACTCAATCTTGAGTTAGCTTGCAAATCCTTCTAACATCGGCAATGTGATTGGCTGATCTTCCTGTTCGTGGTCTCCCACTGTTAGATTTGTTCCGATTGTGAACAGTTCCATGTAAGTGAAACTTTTGTTTAATATTATAGATGTGTCGGCGACTAGGAAGTCTGGTATTCGGAAACTGGTTCGGCCATGCATTCAGGACAGAGCGCACCTTTCCGGTTCTTGAAATTTCCTCCTCGATGAAAATGTGTTCCTCCTTTGTAAACTGCCGCATTTTGAACAGCAAGAATCACCTCAAAGTACTTACACGGGTATCTCTAACATGAATGACAAGAACGCACGCAAGGCATTTTAAATTTGAAGTTCCTCCAAAACTAGTGTATTTGTTATGTAAATGAGCATGTCCAATCAGCCTTTTGTGTCAATTTCACAGGTGAATGATTTTCAAACAGTAAACAACTCATACACGCATGAGTCCGATGACCCCTGCAATGACACTCAAGTAAATGCATATAGAGTCATCAAACTTTTTTAAAACTTGCTTAAGCCTAAAAACTTAATATGCATGATCATTGTCTATAGTCTTACGTGTGTGCAAAGTGGTTTTTGACTTCTCTGCTTTAAATGGTCACCATTTTGTAATTAGATCATGGATGTTAATGCCCTTTTCAGCAATGACAGTCCAGACATAGAGGTTTACAAATATGTTCAACTTATTTCAATATGTGTTTTCATTTCTGAGAAATAAGCCATCGAAAAAGTGTGAACTTTTTAATGGCCCACCCTGTACATCCCCACCACACACATATAGGGACACACATTGCGCATTCATTGCCATACTGAGGACGTTTTCTGCCATATAATTATATTTTTTAGCATCAAAGAAACTGGTGTTTCCAGTCTATTCCAGGAAATGGACTGTCCATGCTTACAAATGTGTTCTCCTTTGCAGGTTTCAATGAAGTAAAGGCCCATGTTTGAGGGCCTTTTTTAGAGTCCATCAGAAATTTTTTAGAGTTCATCAGAAATAACACTCACCCCCACACCATTTGAGACATACCCACCTGTAGAGAAATTGTATAGTGCTGACAAGCACAAACTTCATTCCTGAATGAAAGATATTTCTGATGAACTCTAAAAAAAATACCCCCAACTTAGATTTTGGTAAGGATGTGCTGTGCATAGCACCCAGCTTTGGGAACTAATTAAAGCCATATTATAACACTTGTTGAGGAGAACCCTCAATTTTTTTTTAATTCTGTTTTTACACGATTGTAATGTACTTTAGTCAATAAAGATACTCTGCAAAAATCAAGACTTTAGGTGCTGTAGTTTTGTCAAAATCCGAGATTTTGAATAAAACGATGGAACCGGCGTTTTATTATTACGATGGAAATATTAGTCGAACACGTATGCACAGTACGTACACGGCGTGCTGGATACACATACACACACACACACCCCCGAGGATCCCACCGTATTACAACCGCGGGAGTAACATGCATGGGCGCTAGTAGTAAATTCCAATTTTCTATGCTTTACCTCACTTGTTCGGCTCAAAATTAAAAGGGTCATATCTGACAGTAAAAGCTAACATTTTATGGAAAATAAATACTATTACTAATCTATTTCTACAGAAATGTTATAATATGGCTTTAAGAACCGATTTTCAGGCAAAATAGGTTCTTGATGAACTGAAGTTTCAACAGTTTTTTTTTTTTTGGGGGGGGTCTAGTGAACTCAAATTGGGCCAATTAAATTATAAGCTGTGGAGCTACAAAATACCAAATTTTTCCAAATTTGAGCTACAATTGTTAGAGTTTGAAGTTCAAAGAACTCGATCATGATCCAAATGTGTTTCTTAGGTACTGCCAGAGAGCCTGAAAAAGGGACCCTTGACTGCTGCACATACCTGTACCACCTTTACATACAGGGTGTATCAAAATGATTGGTACCAACGACTTCTCATTTTTGCGGATATTTTTTTTTTTTACTATTTTTGTACCAGTTTGGGGTTAATTGTTTAAATATTTGAAGTTATAGTACGTTTATCTTCTCCAAGAATTTTAGATCATAAAGATAGCACATTAAGTTCAGAAGTTACATGATTCTAAAGGAAAGTAGGTGTTTTTAAACATTTCATCTTAATGCTGGTCGCTGGACCAGTAGCGCACCATTTTCAAAGCTCTATTTTTACTACAAATAAGTGAGAATGATATGTTGAAAATCTTGGAAATGTTTTTTTTTTCCTTTCCTTTTCTTCATCCATATAAAGATCTAATTTAAAACATTTATTGATAGAAAATAATGCCAAAGCCGTAGTACTTCATTGACTTGAATAATTTAGGTGGGATGAAAGAAGTTTGTGTATTAACATCTGCTAGGGCGGTAAATTAAATTGTAGTATTACTACATTGAGATTATTAAATAGATGTTGTGGCAGAATGGTTATAGACTGTCAGTGTCTGTTAGGTTAGACCTGGTAAGAGTTATTAGAATGGAATGGCTCCACAGTATTCCACACTTCAGCGTGCTTTCATAGTGAAGAATTACTGGTTGACTTGAAGCTATGGAAAAGTGCAGAGAAGATATAGAAGACAGTTTCCAAGAGCAAGGAGGATCCCATGCAAACATGCTATAACTTACAATGTTTCAAAATTTGACATGGGCAGTTACAGAATGGATCCATTCCAGGAGTTAAGTTCATCCAAGATGGGGGCTTTACCTCACACTGCCAGAGTTGTAAGGCAGAGACTTCGGGAACTTTCTTTCTAAAAGTATGTGTAAATCAATTTTATGTTATGTAGACTGAAGTGAGATATTGATGGAGAGCGTGTGTGCAATAAATAGTTCAAGCAGTGAACATATTCATCTTGTGCTGTGTAAGTAAAACCCAGGGCTGTCAACTCTCACGCATTGGCCGTGAGTCTCACGCATTGGGTCACTTTCTCACGGTCTCACGCCAAGGTAGTATAATCTCTTGCCTAGGTAGTAAATCTCACGCAAAAAGCTGAAAAATGAGTAAAATCTCACGCATCGTCATGAATGATGTGTTGCTCCTACCCCGCTTTTCACATTCTTGAGCACCGTGGCTCAAATATTTAAATCATGGTACAAAACGAACATTGGAGTCGGCAAATCCCGGTACGCCTCTGTCTCACGCCAAGCAATTCCAAAAAGTTGACAGCCCTGAAAACCACGATTACGTCGATCTTCGTTTAAATGACAAAAGCTCCCAGATGAATCAACCTATGATCTTCAGATTATTAGATCAATAAGTTAACATATGTCCTTTTCTATTTATAGTACAAAAACTATATTATTTTATAGCAAATTATATATTTTTGATATATTTTGGAAAATGTCACATATCCGGGTACCAATCGTTTTGATACACCCTGTATGAGTGCCACCTTCCCCTGCTACACCCACCCACATATACCCACCTGTAACATTGCGACAAATTGTATCTAGTGCTGACAAGTGCAAGTGACATTCCTGGATCAAAGTTGTATCTAAGGCGCGTGAGTTTATCGTCTCCCGCCCGCGTCACTTTTTGGAAACCAAAAATACCCGCGTCAAATTGTCAAAAATGCCAAAATAATTCATTATTTTCAAAGTATCAGTGTTTTAACAATTGGAAACATATATATTTTTGTTTGTAAAACATATAAATTCATAACTTGGAAGCAAAACCAGGCTCTTTTCTAACTTTTCTAGTCCCTACCCATATAAAAACATGTTTATAAATCACATGTATGAGTTTGGCTTTAAATCAACACGCATTTTAGGTCAAATGAAATCTGATGAAATAATGAAAAATGAAAAATGAAAAAGTCACCTCACCAACCTGGAAAAAAGAAGTGACGATAAACTCAGAATTAACTCTCATGGGCCTAAATGGTCTCTATAGATAATCCCCACATGGCATCCCCCCCCCACACACACACCCACTCGCGTAGGCAGGAAAACCTCATTTTTCACTTGATTTAAAACATACTAACCGAGGACTCAGTTCCGACTCACACATCCGTTCTTAATCGCCATACCGTGGATTTCACTCACACACACCAGACCACTTACTATCCAACCGTGGCCTGTCCTATACCACCCATAGGTGGACCCGTTTTAAATGCATTTTTACGTTATTTGCGATGTCCTGGTCGATATATTTAAAAGACCGAGGACGTCCACGGTCACCGGGTGGCGGGTGTCCTCATTTGTCATGTGTGTATCCTTGTGTGTGTCCTCGTTTGCCTGGCTACGTAAACGCACTCACACTATGGATAATAGAAGAAAGGGATTTATAACACCTCCGTCTGAATTCTGTAAAAAAAAATTGAACGGAGCTGATGCCATGGTAGTTTTACTTGCATGTTGGTCTGCCATGTTTGGAGAGCACAACGTTTTGTCCCCGACCAGGCAGACATGAAACATCCCTTTTGGGAAGATCCTGTGAGTGACTGCTCCACGGGGGCCAAAGGAGGCATTTTTGAAAATTGAGTTACTATAATTATTATCTTGAAGTATCATTAGGGCAGGCTATCATATACTGAAAACACCAAAGGTCTAGCATATTTGGTTCTAAAGTTGTGAAGTTTTGTGATGTGTATTTTCTTAATGTAGGTATGCCAGGTGAATTCAAATTTGCCATCAAACTGCATCATTTTATATATCAAATTAAAGCCCTTGAGTAAAGAAAGCCAAAACTGAAAACCTTTTTGTCATAGCACTTTCCGTAGCAAAGTTACATCTTGTCAAATATTGACTTTCATCAAAAAGATTCTGCTAGCAAAATTCCCCAAAACGGCATTTCGGGGGTGTTTCTAGATCTTAGTCTCATGACGATAGCAGCTTTTTTTAAATGGAACTGCTATCAAAATCCCTCTAAAATTCCATGTGGTGCGAGTGTCTCATCACCAAGCAAAATCATATATTTGGGTCAAGTGAAGTATAGACAACATATTTATGTAGGATTTCTTGAACCATGGTATCAGAGGATCTCTGCTGAAATGGATTAGACACTTCTTGACTGAAAGATTTCAGAAGGTGGTATGCAACGGCATGGTATCGGCACCAAGGGAGGTGCTTTCTAGTGTACCTCAGGGTACAGTACTAGGCCCCCTGTTGTTCCTGTTATTCATAAATGAGCTGCCAAACAACATCAGGAGTACTGCTAGATTATTTGCAGATGACAACGTCATCTAAACATCTGGGAAGACCAGTAGAGAGATGGACATACTGCAGAAAGATTTACACCAGTTGGAAAAGTGGCAAGAAGAATGGGAGATGTCATTCAACCCAGCCAAGTGTTCAGTCATGAAGCTATCAACTAAGAAAGAAGCGCCCGACAGAAGTTACAACTTCTGTGGACAACCGCTGCAAGAGGTAGACTCTCATCCATACCTTGGTGTCGAAATTGATAGCAAGATGAGCTGGAAGGCTCAATACCAGAAGTTGACATCCAAAGCCAACAAAGTTATAGGTTTCCTCAAGCGTAACTTGTGGTTTTGCCCGAGAGAAATGAAAGAGACAGCTTATAAAATGCTGGTATGACCAATCCTGGAATACGCTGGTTGCTCTTGGGACCCGTACAAGAAGAAGGACATCGTAGCCATCGAGGCGGTGCAGAGAAAGGCAGCAAGATTCTGTATGAATGACTGTACAAGCAACTCAGCAGTGTCACAGAAATGACCAGAGTGCTGGGATGGGAAGCGTTACAAGACAGAAGAAGAGACGCCAGACTCCAGCTCATGTATAGGATCATGAATGGGGAAGTTGGAATCAGAGCGAAAGACTATGTTCATCAGGTTGGAACAGCGGGATTGAAAACAAGAGGAAACAGCAGGAAACTCAAAAGGAGCTGATCAGAAAGGATGTACACAAATTCAGCTACTTCCACAGAACGACGACCGACTGGAATGACCTCGACGAGACGACAGTGACAGCGACGAGCGGGAAATGTTCAAAAAATAATCTTCATTAATTAGCTCTTTTTCGCGACGCGACGCCAATTAATGCGCATAGACCTTTGACCGCGAAGTTGGTGAAGTACAGCATGTCTGGCAATGCCGACTCAACCAGAACCAGAACTAGCACTAAGCAGTTCTTTTAAATTTCTATGTAAATATGTATTGCCGGTTTAGGCCATTTTGGCTGACTAGCAAATGTGTTAACTGAGGTTTTCCTCTCATACCTACTTAATGTATTTTATTGTTTTTTGCTGCATATTTTTGCCTTTATCTCAATTTCAAATTTGCCACCTTGGCCCCATGTCACATGTCACATATTCTGTTGTACAGAGGCAGAGCAAGTATACAAAAAAAGCTTTAATTTGCTCTTTAAAATGGGTCTACTTTCATTTCATTTTCAACAACTCTTCCTATACCTTTGTACAGGAGCCAACCGTTGTTAATCCGTGATGAACCCACACTTTTACTGTAGCGTATACGCGGACGCGAGCGAGACTACGCGTTACGCAAGAGCGCGTAAAATTCGTCATGCCTGGAACCTTTGTGCGTATGCCAGCTTACAAGTTGAATTCAGTATTTTTCAGGTAGCGGCTAAACATTGCTGTTTTATTCTGTAGTTTTATTGCTGATATCAACAGAGAAATCATCGAAGTTTTTGTAAGACTGAGTGACAATGCTTAACTGACATTCCTCGTAAAATAATCATGAATTATATGATCTTTAGCTTCTTTTCGTTGTTGAAAGGGATTCAATCATGCTTCATCGTTGTTCATCACCGTTTAACAACTCGCGTCGGCGTTGCGTCTGCGTGGTTTACTTTTGCTCGGGCAGCTAAAGCTGCCCTCGCGAAGTAAACCACTCAGACGACGCGGACGCATCGTTGTTAATCGGTGATGAACAACGGTGAAACATGATTGAATCCCTAACTGAAGTACTTTCATTTTTTTGTGTAGGCCTATAATACCTACTACAGCTACACTAAACACTGGCCGATGAAATCATGAATATGATTAGGTTAGTTCCAGTAACTGTAACTCGTCAGGTCCGTAGATGTCATTATGTTTATGATAAAGACTGAAGTCTTGCTGGCAGGACTAATGATTAGGTAAGCTTACATTAAGTTACAACATCTGACATGTACTAAACGTGCCATTTTATTTATCACCTACAGCAAACGCAAGATTTCACTTCCAAATGCAATAAGCTCATTCAGTATCAATTTTAGAAAACACCTACTTCTAAGCTTTTCGCTTATGTGGTCCACCAAATCGTTTGGGAGCCGACGGTTTCACAGGACAACACTAAATATCCCACTATCCCACTGGGCGCCGCCATCTTCTTCTTCTTGGGCGATTCCTCCTTTCTGTAGGAGCACCTCCGAGTTTCAACATTGACTTTCTCCCAATAAAAATTCCTTTAAAAGAAATAGGGCGGGCAAATGAAAAATTGTCAAGAGAAATGAAAGAATGAGTAAGTCTTCACAATTAAAAACAGGGAAAATATGACACAACATCGATTTCCAATGGGGGAATAACACAAAACGTATAAACAAAGTTAAAAGAGTTATTTTCCCTGATTTTAATCTTATCTATTGCTTATCCTTTGTTCTCTGCTGGTCAGTTGGAGAAGACGTTTTATGTTAACATTTTATATAAAACATTGTTATGAAACTTTTGTAGATAATAGTTATTTAAAACATTTTCGTAATCATACCTAGAGTTTTTTTTATCATCAGATAGAAAGACTTCTGCTCATCTTCTCTGGTGAGACAACAGGGCTGGGGTATCTTTCCATATCAAAGTTTAAAAATCTGTCATATCAATTTCCTCAATATGTTGTTTTGATACAACTTATGAGGGGAAAAGTTTGATTTTACAATATTTCGATATTATTTTTTAACTTTGTATCTTTATTATGATTAACATAACTGTATTTCAAAGCGTCAAACTATATCATTATTTTGTCCCAACAAAAATAATCCAGGGAATAAAATATTCATTCATATGTTTATTTATTGTATTCAACCTGGGCCATTTCTACTGGTGGACATGCATTCTAATAATTTGTCTATAACACCTTATACAAGCATCAGCAAGCTCTATTTGTCGCAAGATTTGAAAAGTAAATAGCCTATGTACATAGGCGTAGATCCTGGGGGATGGGGATAAATCCCCCATATATTTTGCCAGGGGGATGGCATGCAATCATCCCCCCAATGTTGAGACCTGTATATGGGTTTCTGACCAAAGTAACCTCATATTTGGCCATTTTAGCCCTAAAATTGCAAAACTTTCCGCGCTACGCGCGAATTTATCCCACTTTTGCACCATATTTCATCAATTTAGCTTCAAAATGGCAAAATTTTTCGCGCGCATTTGTTCAATAAACTTAATCTGTCGCCAAAAAGTGCTGCTTTTTTCCAACCCCATCCCCCCCAATGTCAAAAAGAAATCTACGCCATTGCCTATGTACACACTGAACACAATGCACATACAAGCTATATTTAAGTACATGCCGAAGCTGTCAGTACAGTATAAAATGATATATATGACCTTCACGATGCTATTAATTTAGCCCAAAGATTAGGAAAACTAGCAAAACTGGTGAACTGGTACTGTTCAAATAAAAACATCTGCAAATCTTGCTGCAATTTCCAAATAGTATTTCTAGTACTTAAATAATTATTTTTGTTATTTCTTTTAATACAAACACATTACTGACTATGACGACTTTATCGTATTACTTACATATCAAAATCAAGTAATAATTACAAAACTCGCCGTAAACTATCACCTCTGTGGGTGTTTGGGATATAACCGACACGAATATTTTCTCAACACTGCGGCATGTGAAAAAGTAGGTCAATAGTCAGAGAATATAGGGCGGGTGCGGCACGCCGCACCCGCCCAAAAAGTCTTCGTAGTTGCGCCCGGGGTCCGAAGAGGGTAAAATTAAATGGGGGTGAGCAGGCGAGAGGGTGTGGGGCAAATAATTTTGGCACACTCATTCATTCATTCATTCATTCATTCATATTTATTTAAAATCAAACATAGGCCTACATAAATAGCTATAAATCAACGCAATGAAAAGTTCATACACCAAAATGATCCGACCACCAAAATACCGAATTGCCAGGATGACCCATAGGCCTATAAAAGTATAGCTTTTACACATTTACGGGGCAGGGGCACCTTTTAAAGCCATATTATAACATTTGCTAAGGAGAACGCCCTCAAAAAAATTATATTCTGGTTTTTACACGATTGTAATGTACTTTAGTCCCGGACTTTAGTCAATGAAGATACTCTGCAAAAATCAAGACTTTAGGTGCTGTAGTTTTGTAAAAATCCGAAATTTTGAATAAAACGGAACCGTCGTTTTATTATTCCGATGGAAATATTAGTCGAACACGTATGCACGTATGCGGAATACACATACACACACCCCAGAGGATCGTCCCGTATTACAACCGCGGGAGTAACACGCATTGGAGCTAGTACCGGTAGTAAATTCCAATTTTCTATGCTTTACCTCACTTGTTTGGCTCAAAATTAAAAGGGGAAATATATCTGACAGTAAAAGCTAACATTTTATGGAAAATAAATACTAATCTATTTTTACAGAACTTGTTATAATTATGGCTTGAAATAAAACGCTCTAAAACGGCTAAAACACTGACAGAAAATTTCAAATAGGCCTATTAATGCAAAATTTCCTGCTCGCTATCGCATGCACAATTGCGCATATAGGCTACATAGGCCTACATGTAGGTCCTATTTAAAGTTTGCAAATTAGGAAACCCAAAAATTTTGGCATGTGCAATGGCGGGAGGAGGGGAGGGCAAAGAGTGCTTTGGCATGCAGGCCGAGAGGGTGACAAGCAATTTTGGCACGCCATTTAGACATTTTGTACTGATTTCAATGTCAGGTATTAGTCGAGTACCCAGCAAACACAACGTTGTACTGAACATGTTTCAATGCCGGTCATGTAACATAACATAATAAAAACATTTTTTTGAAAACACTTTTGCAAAACATACTAACAAAATGTTCCTCAAGTGTTGACAAAATATTTTGCAATGTTTTACAACAACATTTTGCAATAATAGGATAATTATAGGGTGTGCCAAAATGATTTATACTGTGTTTGAATAAAATATCAAAAATATATAGTCAACAGTGTATCTAATTTTAATAAGTGCAATACAATGACACACATGTCCCCTACTTATTCAGTAACTTTCATGGAAATAGCTTGGTTCGTTTTGGCGTGACATTGCTATTACTGAAAATGGACGAAAACTGGATGTTTGTAATTTACAGTCCAAAGGCATCATACTCATGGATCCTTTATCACCATCGTCCAGCCGCACTGTTCAATATATTAGAGCAATCCTACATTCTTTTATAGGAAATACATCAAATTTGGCACAGATGTAGAGCTTACAACTGAATGACTCTTGATACGGGATTATTATGACTTCAGATATCTAACTTGAAAACGTACTTTTTAATGTGATTTTTACAACAATTTTTACCCAAAAATGTCATTATTATAACTTCCTCACGGCCACGGATCCTTCGCAGTATAAATTTAATCTTCTCCGTTACGTAGCTGTGGGTTTGCCAATATACTGTGAACATAGATACATGCTTTGACACTAAGGACGAACCTTTTCTATACTTTTATGAAAAATCCATCTCTGACGTCATTTCAAAATAACTCTCACACACCGCAAAAATTGTCTTCAAAACTGCGTAACATCATAAATAAACAATAGATATCGACTATTTAGTACAGAACACAACAAATATACTGCATAACATTTTAACTTTGTGCTGAACGGTTAGTAATACCGGTATTACATGTTTTCAAAATAGGTAGTTTTGTGAAAACTTGGAAATCACCATTTTTACGCATTATCCTGTAACTTCTATTAGAAACGTCCAATTTCTAAAATCTGAAATTTCTAAGAAAGCTAAATATGTGTAAATTTTAGAATTTAAAACAATACTACCAATAGTATTGCCCTTCTTTTTGGGAAGAAAGTCCACTTTTCACAAAATCGCCCCCCGTTGGAAAAAAAAATCCACTTTTTCAAAATTAGCAGCCCCCATGAAAGACTGCGTCAAGTACGGACGGGGTGTGCATGTACCGGTATGTGTGGGTGAAACCCAGTTAAGAAAATGAGGCTCTGCGAATACCAGGTATTCCAACAATAGCTATGTAAGAGTTGACAAAATATTTTGAATTTTTTTTTTAATGTTACAATAACGTACATTTTGACAACATTTTATTAATATTGTTGTATGTGCGTGTGGTTTTTATTTTTTTTATTTTTTTTATTTTTTGTTTGTTTTGTTTTTCATATAAAACCACAATTGAGCTGACAAAATATTTTGAAAAAAATATTTGTGAAAAGTTTTGCAATAACCAGAGAAGATGTGCAAAATAACGTACATTTTGACAACATTTTAAAAATATTGTTGTAGGCCTATGTGTACGTGTGTGGGTTTTTTCATAACTGTCATATAACTACACTTCTCCGTAGTCCACTTGCCCATTTTGCATACTCTGGCTATTACATTTAAGCATAAAACTGATTTATATTGATTTGTGTGCAACTGATAGATTTTCATATCTGTATCTGATCTTTTAAGTCACCGCACTCCCTCTGTTTGTTAGCTTCCCAAGTATTTTTTTTCGGGGTTCACTATCAATAAACTGGTAGATTCCAAAATCAGAATTGTTCAGTATTAAAGTGAGCCATTATAATTATGCAAGATAATGTTGCATTCAATTACTTTTATTGTCACTAATCATCTGATATTTTTAACTCTTTATGATCATTTTACTAATACTTTAATTTTAATAAACATCAGTATAATTTCGAGTTCAACGAAATGGGTTCATCATGACTAATAATAACATATTTTTAATAAAATTCGACTATGGCATAGTCTATCATATAACCCGAAAAAAACTAAAGTTGACATAGGCCTACTGACAGAGCATTGAAGTATTGCAAATACAAAAGATGAACTTAATTTGGAGTTCATGTCATTGTTGTATTAACCTTGAAAATACAAGGTAGACATACGCAGGCGGCGAGTGGCATGATGGTCGTCGGACCCGGGGGGTCTTCTAAAAGTTTTGTACGGGGGTGTGCCACGCAGACTTTCGGATGCTGACTTTCTCTATACCTACTTTTTGCTGTTCGTACCCATCAGTATATCAATTTTCAAGAAAATACACCCAAAAAGCACCCAAATTTGCCATAACCGCTCGACCGTATGGCATTTTCCATATACTCGGTTAGTTTTGTGGGGTTCATTTATATCGAACCCCACCGGTTTTAGCTTGTATTTATATTATTTATTAACAGAGGCCTATTTGTTTGTGATATTTCAAACGTTTTAAAATTTCAAAATAATCCCATTCAATTACACGGTTGACGATGGAAATTTACCTTGGCGCATACCACCTGGACATACGTGCAGAACATGAATACTGCCAACTTGTGATATTTATTTTTTCATTAATTACAGTTGGTGGACCACAAAAATTTCATTAGGCTGCGATCACATAGAAGTATAGGGGAAGTATCTGTATACGGTAGGCCTATACGGTATTCGCTACACGCTATACGCTATTCGATCAGGCGAGTATTAAAGGTCAGTTTGCCAATTTTAAAACTGAACATTAGTCTAATTAAATGTTTGTAACAGTAACGTACTTTACTTGTTGGTGTCACATTGCATTCAATGAGGTGTCATAATGTGCAGAATTAGCGGTTTTAAAATTAGGATGGTATACGCTGCACTAAAATCGAACGCGCATGATTCCCACTATACGCGGGGGGATACGGCCTTTTCGAATAGTGCTCTCTTATGTGACCCGGTACTATGAAATTGCCTTGCTCGATTTAAGCTATACGCGAGCACCTCCAAAACGTGCACCGTATACCCGAATAATATACTCCTATGTGATCGCAGCCTACGTACGCATATATGCATTTCTCCTTGTTATACGTACGTCACGCGAA
Organism: Amphiura filiformis; assembly: GCF_039555335.1. Taxonomy (NCBI): domain Eukaryota; kingdom Metazoa; phylum Echinodermata; class Ophiuroidea; order Amphilepidida; family Amphiuridae; genus Amphiura; species Amphiura filiformis. Next base: position 562,329 of record NC_092640.1, read on the forward strand.
GTAAATTTGATCTAATGATACAGCATCAGCAGTGGCAAGTAAGCTACTTCATCCATTCACTATCTACTGCTGTTAACACTACTTTTCTACTATCTACTGCTGATATCACACTATAACATCATCAGCTACTGCTGATAACACACAACTTCATCAGCTTTCTACTGCTGATAGCACACTATAACATCATCAGCTATTGCTGATAACACACTACTTCATCAGCTTTCTACTGCTGTTAACACTACTTTTCTACTATCTACTGCTGATATCACACTATAACATCATCAGCTATTGCTGATAACACACTACTTCATCAGCTTTCTACTGCTGATAGTAAGCTACTTCATCCATCCACTATCTACTGCTGTTAACACTACTTTTCTACTATCTACTGCTGATATCACACTATAACTTCATCAGCTACTGCTGATAACACACTACTTCATCAGCTTTCTTATGCTGATAGCAAGCTACTTCATCCACCACTATCTACTGCTGTTAACACTACTTTATCTACCTATCTACTGCTGATATCACACTATAACATCATCAGCTACTGCTGATAACACACTACTTCATCAGCTTTCTACTGCTGATAGTAAGCTACTTCATCCATCCACTATCTACTGCTGTTAACACTACTTTTCTACTATCTACTGCTGATATCACACTATAACAGCATCAGCTACTGCTGATAACACACTACTTCATCAACTTTCTACTGCTGATAGTAAGCTACTTCATCCATCCACTATCTACTGCTGTTAACACTACTTTTCTACTATCTACTGCTGATATCACACTATAACATCATCAGCTACTGCTGATAACACACAACTTCATCAGCTTTCTACTACTGATAGCACACTATTTCATCCACTATCTACTGCTGTTAACACTACTTTTCTACTATCTACTGCTGATATCACACTATAACATCATCAGCTACTGCTGATAACACACTACTTCATCAGCTTTCTTATGCTGATAGCAAGCTACTTCATCCACTATCTACAGCTGATAACACACTACTTCATCAGCTTTCTACTGCTGATAGTAAGCTACTTCATCCACTATCTACTGCTGTTAACACTGCTTTATCTACCTATCTACTGCTGATATCACACTATAACTTCATCAGCTATTGCTGATAACACACTACTTCATCAGCTTTCTACTGCTGATAGCAAGCTACTTCATCCACTATCTACAGCTGATAACACACTACTTCATCAGCTTTCTACTGCTGATAGTAAGCTACTTCATCCACTATCTACTGCTGTTAACACTACTTTATCTACCTATCTACTGCTGATATCACACTATATTACTTCATCAGCTACTGCTGATAACACACTACTTCATCAGCTTTCTACTGCTGATAGTAAGCTCTACTTCATCCACTATCTACCGCTGATAACACCCCAGCAAACACAAAAACGTTTTAAAAACGTTTTAAGTAAGTTATATTTTGGCTTTTGGTTTAGGTAAAAACGTTTTAATAACATTAAAATGTCGGGTTATATAAAGGTCATGATAACGTTTTAAAACGTTTTGTATGAAAACACACTGCAACAATATTTTTAAATGTTTTCAAGGAATGTTATTTTAAACTATTTTTGCAAACATTTTTGCCAAATATTTTGTCAATACTTAAATAACACTATGTTAAAATATTTGAACCCAGCAAACACCGAAATGTTCTTAAAATGTTTTTTGAAAACCTTTTAAGAACATTTAAATGTCGGGGTATATAAAGGTCATGAAAACGTTTTTAAAACGTTATTGAAAATATTTTGGGCAAACATTTTTCGCAAAATATTTTTCAACTCCAAAATAACATTCTGTTTAGAATGTTTTGTATCAAGTTTTCAAGAATGTTTTTGGAGTGTTATTAAAACGTTTTTATACCCTTTATATAACCCGACATTTAAACGTTTTCTGTAAAACATTTTTGTTTGCTGAGCAGTAGATTATCACAAAATGTTTTTGAAGGTTATGAAAACGTTTTATACTCTTAATATACCCTTTATATAACCCGATATTTAAACGTTTTCTGACAACCTTTTATAACCTTTTGCGAATGACGTCGAAAACGTTTTGTGTTTGCTGGGACACTACTTCGTCAGCTTTCTTCTGCTGATAGTAAGCTACTTCATCCACTATCTACTGCTGATAACACACTACTTCATCAGCTATCTACTGCTGATAGTAAGCTACTTCATCCACTATCTACTGCTGATAACACACTACTTCATCAGCTTTCTACCGCTGATAGTAAGGTACTTCATCCACTATCTACTGCTGTTAACACTACTTTATCTACCTATCTACTGCTGATATCACACTACTTCATCAACTATCTACTGCTGATAGTAAGCTACTTCATCCACTATCTACTGCTGATAACACACTACTTCATCAGCTTTCTATATAGTATTAAAGCTACTTCATCCACTATCAACTGCTGATAGCATACTACTTTATCAGCTAAGTAAGTATCTTATTTTAATTTTTAAAGTTAGATACAGTTCATTTTAAATCACCTTGTATATTATGATTTAATACACGTGTCAAGTTTATGATCCTGCCAGAGAGCTCCAGAGTAATGAACCATGAAAAATACAAATTAACAAAACATGAACTTCATAAAAGTTCATGCAATTGTTCTACGTCAACGTAGTAACCTTGAAAATATAAGGTAGACATTACATGTAACACACGAATACTGCCAACTTGTGACACTTGATTTATTCAATAATTAACGTTAGGAAACCCACAACTGAATTACGCATGCGCGAAAAGGAGAGAGAGAGAGAGAGATCTGATTGGTTAGTCCTGGCTTACAGATTCCCCTCTATTTCTGGTTCTGGGAAATTAATGGTAGTTTGGCAAATAACTCAAAACTAGCAAACTTGGATACTATGAAAATCATTTAATAAAGAGAGATTCGCATCATAAGCTGTTAATACATTTTATTAAGAGCTGTTAAAAGTATTCTTTTCATTTCAAACAAGTAGTGATCTATCCTGTATTATAATTTTATTGTTACTTAAAGGAGGATGAACTGGATGGTCCGACTACAACCTCATTCATTATCCCCAATTTTTCGCTATCGAAAGTGAGCTTTGGGTATCAGAAGAAGCTCAAATATTTTGCTCTCATATCAATTCAGGGAGAGCGTGGCGCAATGGTCAGGGTATATTGCCTTTAGTGCATGAGGTCCCGGGTTCAATTCCCGCCGGTGGCGATTTGCTGGGATATTGACTTGGAAAAAAAGTCTGAAATTAATTGGCAACTTCTGTAGATTAAATTCAGACTTCCGTTCTCCCCATGGTTCACTTAGAATTGGGTAAACGAATCATGAAAGTACCCGTCCTTCGGAGGGGACGTAAAGCCGTCGGTCCCGTGTGCAGAGAGCCATTACACACCTGTACATGTAATTCGCAGCCAGTTTCGAAAAGAGTAGGGTATTAACCCCTGACTGTTCCCAATCCGTCCCGTGTGTTCAAATGAACCCCAATGGAAATAAGCTTTCTTGGGTTATCCAGGGTTGTCAAATCCCGATCAAATCAAATCAAACTGGATTGAAATAAAAGCATGAAACTTCATAGGTTGGAAGTGGGAGTCCAGTTTACTCGTCAACCAAAGTGAAAAAAAAAGTAATAAAATCGGACCATCCTCTTTAAAGGCTCTAAAAATGGCCAGCGACTGTCAAGGCAGCATATTTCCTCAGCCTTTTCTTCTTGGTTACCCCCCCCCCCCCGCATCAGAACTAAATATCTTCACAAAAATCCTACTATATTTGGGGCAAAAAATGCAACATTTTCTGATCACCCCGTAAAATGTCACGTCTCCCCTCCCTCTCCAGGTCCGTTCCCAAATATATAACACCTGGTGCCGTGTCTGGCAGTGGCAGATCTAAAGCAGTCAGGGGGGGGGGGCTAATTTGAGAAAAAATCTGAAAATGTTAAAAAAAATGACCATCGCATCGCGCTTGGGCGACGCAGGAGTGTGTGGGACAGTGGGAGGGGATGTGGCCCCCAATTTAGGCCATTTGGTGAACCATTTTGACACTTTTATTGTGTAAAATGTTAATTTAAAGCAGTAATTAATCTGCAAGAAATTGTTGGTACATAAACATTCTGTAGCCAGAGGTTTCCAGTGGTATAAAAATCTCAACTTTTTTTGAAAAAAGTAGGGGATGAGGCTTTGGATCGTGAAATGCCCTTTTAACAGAGCCAAAAATTTGTAAAATTGAAGCCAATCGTGGACCATTTTTTTAAATTCTGTCCACGAATAGCAATCGGAGTGGTCATGGTGGTTGGGATGGGTCATGCTTTGGTGTGGCCTACAAGATCGCCAGACCTCACACTATATTGATTTCTTCCTTTGGGGCACAATCCGAAGTGATAACTACCAACAGATAGCTTCCAAGATCGTCGCAAACATATTACTTCTGCATTCGCTAAGTATCCGGCGCACAAGGTTGGTACGCACTGTAATTGATAGAATGAGGACCAGGGCTAAAACCTGTGTTCGCCAAAGGAGGCTATACCAGGTAAAGGGCAGAGCAACACAGACCTTACCAAACCAACAAACTAAACAGCCCTGTTTTATCCCAAGAAAGAATAATGGATTATGTTGTAAATTAAAAGAAAGCAAGAAACAACAAAGTAAGAAAGTAAGAAGTATAATAAAACAAAAGGCATTACTAACCAAAAAATAAGTAATTGCAAGAATGGCAAAAGAAGTCCCATCTCACAACCACAATTTAATGACACTTAACAAAATCTATTGCCCATATAATAAGCCCATCGGTAAGGCTCATTCCCTAAATAAAGTTATTTTTATAAAGTTATCGTTCAGGAATGGTTGATATTCATGCATGGTACATGTAGGCCTACTCCTTTTCAATCTTTGAAGTAGCCAAAACTCCTCCGTGGACAGTGTGAAAAATGGGTACATTTCTTTAAAAGAGCATATCTTCATAGGTTTGAGCCGATTGGAATATTTGTTTCGGTTTATTAAAGCTAATGATTCCAGGTTTCTTTACATACCAAAATATATTTGATCAACTTTTCAGAAATAGGAGAAAAGAGGGCGCAATGAGGGTTCTGTTGTTTTGGGTTTTTTGGGGTGGGGGCACCCTGTATACTTGGTTTATATTTAACTCCGTGCATGGTCGACGTTACCATGGTAAATGATATTACAATTTGTATACAATCACGTCACTGCATTGTGTTTGTTGCATTATATTTGCGTCAAATATTCACTCTTTGTTGCCGACGTTACTTGGTCCTATGCATTTTACTGGCCTATTATTTTACGTCATTCTACGTCACTAGGCCTATAGGCCTACATGTACATGTATCTTGCTTGAGATTTTGTTTGATCAAGTTTATAATTTTCTTGGCACTCAATAATCTCACACACATGTTGTGTGTTGATCTATTAAAGGCCTATTCAGTGATCCCAGTGAAAGAGTAAAAAAAAACCAACCTAAAAGTGTTTATAAATTGTCCAAAAGTGAAGTCATTACCATTGTTATCAGGTATATTTGAAATGAAAAATTGGCATAAAACGTGGAAAACAGCAGTATTGTCAAATTTGAAGCCCCATTCAAATACATGTATTTAATATAGAAAAATTACAGATTAATGTAAAATGTCTTATTTTTGTCTTCAAGCTTTTGGCTTTTAACCACTAGCATGCTATGTTAGCAATTAGCACATCGATGCCAAAGATACCAAAATCTGAATTTTGATGATTTTTACGATCCTCCAGAATCACAGAATAGGCCTAGCCTTTAATGGAGTCGTCATAACATTAATATAATGCATTATAATTATCAGAACATCACAATAATGACCTGCAATTTGATACATTATTGAACTTGAACTTTTGAACAGATTTACTGTATTTCTTGTTTTGTTTTGTTTTCATTCTGACCTCAACCGGTGTAAAGGTTAACAGCAATAATACAATGCAAATATTGTACAGGCATATAATATATATAAGATTAAAAAAACAAAAAACAAAAAAAAAAACAACCAACAATGACCATTTGCGAATATATGATTCTAAAAATCTTTATTCTGTCGCTATAAAACTACATAGGGCCGTATACTGAAAACAGTCCTATATTGAAGGCCTATCTCAAATGTGTATAATAAATCGAGTTGAATGTATATTATATCAACATGAGTAAATGAAATGCATTAGAACTGTTCCTAGCCATGTACCTTAAATTTTACATTTATAGATGCAAATTTCAGCAGACAAATCTCAGTTTCAATGCCTTTCAAGCCCGGGGGACACTTCAATATGAAATGGATATACTATAGGTGTAGGGCTGTATGCACTTGTACAGTAAGGACTAAGGAGCATTCGGTGAGAGCATGATTTTTAGCATTCGGAGAGAGCAAAATGTACAAAATATGGGGTCATTGGGTGATAGACGGACCGTTTGGATCTAAATTAGGGGGATATTGGGTTAGAATGTATAAAATGTGGAGTGGGTGAGAGACAAAATAAGCCTCGAAAATTGAATTTCTAGTATTAATTGGCTTCAAATGGCTTTGTTATTTCAAAAGAAGTAACACAATCAAACAGTGATAGATGACTCATTGCTGTTCAAATGGAAAAATAAGGGTTTTTGCTGACAGATCGAATGGAAAAATAAGGGGTCTTTGGTGACAGTTGCACTCGTTACAAAATAGCCCTATAGGGTCTTTGGTGACAGCTAAAGGCCCTACATACACGTCACCTCCAAAGTGGGAGTGCCCCCGGGCTTTCAAGATTGCGGAAATCAAAGGTAAACTTAAGCTCCATCATAAAATAATGAACCTTTGATCTTTGATCAACCAGCCTATTTTTAAAACTTTTTATTCATAATATTAGGGGCTGTGCAATAATTATGAGCCCTGGGGAGGGTCAAATTGGGGGGGTCAAGAAATTTTGGGGAGCCGAAAGGGGGGGGGCAAGCAATTTTGGCAAGCAGAGAGGGGGGAAGCGATTTTTGGCACACATTCATGGGGTGCCTTTTAAATGAAACGCTCTAAAAAGGCTTAGGAAAACAGTACGGAAATGATTAGTAGGGTCCTATGCAAATTTCCTGCTCGCTGCGCTCGCAACATAGGCTTATATCTAGACCATAAATGGTTTGCAAATTGGGATCCCAAAAAATTGGCATGTGTAAGGGGGGTGCAAAGATTTTTTTGGCGGGCCGAGAATGGGGGAGGGGCAAGCAATTTTGGCAGGCCGAGAGGGGGGGCAAGTGAGTTTTGGCGGGCCTTTCGGAATTTTATCCCCCAGGGAGGGCTCATAATTATTGCACAGCCCCAAAAGCTACTTTTATAAAAAAAAAACCCTTCCCTGTGCATTTAAATCATTGCAATGTCAAGATGGTGGGGTTAGTGTTGTCTGGAGGTGTGAATGTCTGGGGATGGCCCTGGCCCAAATTATTGGGGGCCCATGCAAATGCAATGCAAATGCCTATGCAAATTCTTTCTTCCCCCGCACAATAAAAAGCATGGAACAGACTACCGACCGACTTAGTTTCATCGCCAAAGCCCGACGCCTTTAAAGCTGCCCTCGGGAAGCTACGTGACACCAATGGACAGCCTTAGACCCCACTCTCCTCACCTCCAGTCCAGTCTCAGGAGGATATCAACCAAGTGCCAAGTACCAAGTGCCCAATGGTACTTTTCCATAGCCACCAAAATTATTGGGGGGGTTGGACAGGAGCCACTGTGCTGTGTCTTCTGCGCTTTCCTTCTTTCTGTGCTTTAGTGTGTCTGGAGGTGTGAATGTCTGGGGGGGATGGCCTCTGGCCCAAATTATTGGGGGCCCAATGGTACTTTTCCATAGCCACCAAAATTATTGGGGGGTCTGGACAGGAGCCACTGTGCTGTGTCTTCTGCGCTTTCGTTCTTTCTGTGCTTTAGTGTGTCTGGAGGTGTGAATGTCTGGGGGGGATGGCCCCTGGCCCAAATTATTGGGGGCCCAATGGTACTTTTCCATAGCCACCAAAATGATTGGGGGGGTCTGGACAGGAGCCACTGTGCTGTGTCTTCTGCGCTATCGTTCTTGAAAAAAAAGTTTTCAGCCTGTGAGCCAATCACAATTGGTAGTTTAGCTACGGGCTATCTGTAATAAATAACGCGTATGTGCAGCTCGTATGATAATAAAAATGGTCATGAAATCTTGACGAGACTCTGTGCTACTGCAGTATACTGTCAGTAAATTTTTGTTGAAGAATTTAAGAAAGCGCACCATAGATAGAGCAAACGAGAGATGATTCAAAGGGAGAAGTCTAAATTAGCTGGTAAGTATGGAATACATGTATGAATTACTGATCAGGTTCCAAGACACTGAGCATGTGAGTGAACGATATTTAAAAAAAAAAGCTTAAGATTACAACCCTGCCGAATTTTGCAACCATGCTTGCAGGGCCAGTTAACTAAACTATAAATTTCGAACGTTTAAGGATTTGTTCTCAAGTTGTAGGAAGTGCCATTGGGTGTCTCCAGTGTAACTGTTTTCACTAGTTTATGTCGCAAAATATTATTATTGACAATAATTGATAACCTGTTTTACCTTGTCCCAGTTCCAACCCCGGGGCACAGTGTAGGTATGCTAGGTGAATTCAAATTTGCCATCAAACTGCATCATTTTATATATTAAATTAAAGCCCTTGCGTAAAACTGAAAACCTTTTTGTCATAGCGCTTTCTGTAGCAAAGTTACATCTTGTCAAAGATTGACTTTCATCAAAAAGATTCAGCTAGCAAAATTCCCCAAAACGGCATTTCGGTGGTGTTTCTTCTGCTTGAATACTTTCCAACACTCCAAGTGGAGTCAAGCGGGAAGGAATCTAGTGTGTGCGCACTAGTGAAGACTGCTTAGATGCGTTTTAGGATGTGATCTTGTATGCTTTTCTTAAATGCTAATGGGTCTGGTTGCTGAGTAAGTGTTGCTGGTAGAGAATTCCACTCTTTGATAGTTCTTGGGTAGAAGGAGTATTTGAAAACGTCCTTGTTGACTTGTAATTCTTGATATGAATTTGCGTGGCTTCGTTTAGTAAGACGGTGGGTTGGTTGTAGTATGTTTTGTACTGGCAGGGCCAGATGACCCTCTCTGGCTTTCTGTAGTATGGAAAGTCTATCTATCTTCCTCCTGTCAGCAAGTGTCTCCATGTCTAAGTCTTTCATTAATTTGGTAACACTTGTGCGCTTACTGTAGTCGCTCTTGATGAATCTTACTGCTCGACGCTGGATCGCTTCCAGTTGGTAAATTTGATCTTGGGTATAAGGATCCCATACAGCGGAGCAGTATTCGATGGTTGGTCTTATGAATGTCTTAAAAGCTGTGTGTTTGATGTCTTCAGTACAAGAACTGAGATTGCGTTTTATGAAACGAAGTGCCCTATTACCTTTCGCTGATATCTGGTTTATGTGTTTTTTCCATTTCAAATCCTTTGTAATTTCTACTCCTAAATATTGATGTGAGTCAGTTTCCTGTAATATTGAACCTCCTAAGTTGTATTTGTGTGTGAAAATGTGTTTACGAGCATGGGTAATTTTCAAAGTGAAACATTTTGCTGTGTTAAATCTCATCTGCCAAGTCCTCTCCCATACTGACAAGGTATCAAGGTCTTTCTGCAAGGCTTCTGCATCGAGGTCATTTACTATTTCCCTATAAATCACACAATCATCTGCGAATAAACGCACTTGGGATGACAAGTTTTCAGGGAGGTCATTTATGAAAATTAAAAATAAAGGGGGCCTAAGACCGTCCCTTTGGGGAACACCTGAGCGCACAGGGACCCATTCAGAGTGGTCGCCACCCACGACAACTCTTTGTTTTCTTTGGGACAGGAAATTTGAAATCCAACGATGAGTGGTGTTATTTATACCAAAGTGATCAAGTTTCAAAAGTAAACGAGGATGGGAAACAACATCAAAGCCTTGAGAAGTCCATGATTACGGCATCAGTTTGTTTACGATGGTCTAAGGACTGAGCAAAATCATGGACTGTCTGTATGAGTTGGGTATTGCATGAGTGCTTGGATCTAAAACCGTGTTGTTTATCTGTGAGGATGTTATAATTATCTAAGTGGGACATGATGTTAGAATGTAAAATGTGTTCAAGAATTTTGCAACTTATAGATGTTAAAGAAACGGGCCTGTAATTTGATGGTTTTGTGCGTTCACCTTTCTTAAAAATTGGGGTTATGTTAGCCTGACGCCAGCTCTCTGGTAGAATACCAGATGTGAGGGATTTGTTGAAAATAATTGTAAGAATGGGGGCAATCCTGGATGCATAGACTTTCAGGATGTAGGATGGTATTTCATCCGGGCCAGGGGCCTTGTGAATGTTGAGTTGGTTGAGAAGCTTCTCAACGCCGTGCACATCAACATGTATGTCAGGCATACTAGGAAATTTGGGTGAGTTTATGGTGGGTAGGGAAGATGAATCATCTTGTGTAAAGACAGACTCAAATTGACTGTTTAACAGATTTGCTTTTTTGATGTTATCTGTCACAAGCATGTTATTTTCATCTTTGAGTGCTGGGATACCTGAACTGTCTTTTTTCAGGCTCTTGATAAACGACCAAAATTGTTTGTTCCCCTGTATGCATACTTCCTTTATGTACGTTCTATAAAGTCTTCTAGTCTCTCTGGTTATATTCCTCCTTATTGAGCGAAATTTTTGCCAGTCATCATCATCACCAGTACTTTTGGCATGATTATACGCCCTTTGTTTTTGTTTCAATTGGCGTTTGGTTCTGTGGTTAATCCAGGGTGATGTCTTACCACTGGTCACGTATTTCGATGGTATATTTTCATCCATGGTCAGTTTGATGTTATCAGAAAATTCTGACCATAATTGTTCAACAGAACACTGACCTAAGTCCTTACACTCAAAAACTGAACACAGTTCAGTAAGATCACTATCAAGTTTATCATGATTGGCCTTGTGGTACATATAAACCTTCCTCGGTTTTGATTTGAGTATTTTTGGTCTGATGTTGATAGTCACCACCGGTATACCATCATGATCACTGATGCCAGGTATGACAGTTACCTTATCCACCAGTGTGTTGTTGTTGGTGAAGAAGAGGTCCAGTATATTATTTCTTCTAGTGGGTTTTCTGACAACTTGCTCCAACCCGTAATCATTGGCTATGCTTATCAATTGTCTACATAGACCAGGTTTAGGACAAAGTGGAAGGGTTGACTGGGTTTCCCAATCAATGCCAGCGAGGTTAAAATCCCCCGCAAGCCACACATTTGGGCATTTTGAGGAATCAATTTTTGATAAGGAGACATCAAGTTGTTCTAAAACTTCTCCTTTGGAGCTTGGGTGTCTGTAATAAGCTCCAATCAAAACTGGCTTACTGCCAAAAAGCTCCAGCTGGATCCAAAGAATCTCAGTATCTGAGTCTAAATCCACACGATGGGCAACAACAAGATCGGTTTTGTACGCGATAAAAACCCCGCCATAACCATCTTTGCCATAAGTACCCACACGATCTTTCCTAACTACAGAGTAGTTTGGGGGTACAATCTCAGAATTACTAACACCATCATCCAACCAAGATTCAGTACCAATCAATACATCTGGCTGATGATTTTCAAGGCAAACTGCTAACTCAGCAACTTTGCCCCAGATGCTTTGAAAATTGATCACCATAACCTTGATTTGCTGACGAGTCTGGTTACGAGGTTGTCTTTGAGTTTTCTTTTTAGTTTTCTCACCAGTATGCATACTATCTTTTTTAGATTTACTCTTATCAAAGGTTTTTGGAGAGGATTGAGCCAGCGGGGATAACAGCTCCTCACTTTCGCTAAGTGAAGCTAAGGTGCTAAAGCTATTTGACAAGGACACCGTTAAACGAGAGCTAAAAAGCGAGCTTGAGAAACTAGGCATCCCAAGACTGGCAACAGATCCAACTCACGTTACTGTGTTCAAGTGCTTTGTACACAACTGAGTTTATGTGCATACATTCTGTGTGATACCAACAATCACAGTTGTCGCACTGGACAGCGGGCTGTCCCCAGTCACATTCCAGTGCACAAATAGGACATGGAAAATCAGGACCTGGGTTTACCTCGGTGTCTCCAGATTGCATAATACATAACAAGCACAGATAGAGCAAAGTCAGTCTCTTACTTTTGCTACTGCTCGAGATTGGTTTCAGTAAATTTTCCTTACCACACAATCCAGTAAGTAGACTATCAGCAGGGTGCGAACCAAACTGAAATGGTCCCGAGGGTACCATCTCTAGGGCAGTTTGGTTCAGGTTACATAATAAATTACAACAAAATGATTCCATGTTTACGTAACAAGTATGTTCAATGAATATCATGTACATGTATATATTAAACCAGTCATCAATATAAATATCAAAATCATCAACTACTACATCTGCGATACAATAAATATCAGCGACATCAACAGCTATACAATAGATATCAGCGACATCAACAGGTACCTCTACATGTAGGGCAACTTGGTTCAGATTACATAATGAATAATAACAGTATGAGTCCATATTTTCAGAATAAATGTGTTCAATGCATATATTAAACAAATCATCATCATCGTAAACATGATAAATATCATGATAATCATCAGCGACATCCACGATGGGCGTCAATGCCATCGATGACAAGACTCTTTCCACATGATCAAATTCTTGATGATCAAACTCCATCGTTGCATGAATAAGTCCCACAGTAATACACAAAACGACAAGGAACATACTCACAGATGTTTTATACTTCATCATGATGATAAAGACGAAGAAATAAGCCAAAAGGAGAGGGTCACCCAGCGCCCGCCAGTACTACTAAATACTACTTCCGCCCCAACCGTCTGCCGTTACTCCTCCATGCTGGGCGCCATCTTGGTATTGGTAAAATCAGCGTCACACGAGTAGAATTTTACTTGGAAAAATGTGCAAAAGTTCAGACCCAAAGCGGGACAAAAATCACTCCAAAAGAAGCTCAGATGTTAAGTATACAGTCCACACGAGGAAATGATGGAAATTTATTCCTCTAGATGGTTGAAATAAGGCGAAGTTTTTCTGAGATGTAGCAGACAGAAAAAACACGTCCGACCTCGCTCAGGCGCACACACCTGTGCTATGTTTCTAGATCTTAGTCTCATGATGATAGCAGCTTTTCTATGTGGAACTGCTATCAAAATCCCTCTAAAATTCCATGTGCGAGTGTCTCATCACCATAAAAAATCATATATTTGGGTCAAGTGAAGTATAGACAACATATTTATTTAGGTTTCCTTGACCTACCTGCTTTTAAATTTCTATGTAAATATGTATTGTGTTCTAGGCGAATTTGGCTGACTAGCAAATGTGTTAATTAAGGTTTGCCTGGCATACCTACACAGTGTCACCGCCCGATATCTTCATGGCAGAAATCGCCATGGTAGGTTGAATCCACAGCCACGCATGGCCATTTTGTTCCGACCTGTTTGATAGTTTTGAGGCGCATAATGGGCCAAGGGACATCCGACTAAGGCTATTTACAATAGCCCGGTGACTGACCTCTGTGTGTGTGAGTGAGCATGGTATACGCCATGAGGTCATCTGCTTTTAGACTGCCTCCACGAGTGGCCTACGCTGCGCTATAGTTCGGCACATATAAAATCAGAATTTTTGTCAGTTTTTGAGCTCAATACGCAAGGTTCTTTCTCAATACGCAAGCTAACGACTATCATATCCTTTCAATACATATATTCAAATGCAAGCAAAAAAATATGGCATCTTTAGGGCTCATATTGAAATACCCTACCACGTTGTCACACAGAAAGAAGGCAGGATTCCCCTCGCTAAGCGCGCGCCTCAGGAAAGCTCGGTCATAAAACGGATGGATTATATGCATCAGTGATACACCCTGCCCAGGATTTTAACAAAAGAAGGCTAGCACAGGAAAGCTGCAGGATGGCGCACACCTTCCTGTGTAAGGGAATTTCAATATGAGCCCTTAGAATAAAAAATTTACGGGTGATATTTATCATTTTTTGCTCCGGTATCCAAAAAGCACATTCACGTGTATCGATCCCGGGTATTGATTTTAGTGTCTCTGCTGTACAATGTAATTATTAACCAGGCGCGGGTTCGCAGGTTTTTGCATGAGTGGAAAAACCAGCGGTTTTAACATGCGTTTTAACCACTTAGCAAAAACAGTTTTTGCCGCAAAAATGGCAAAAACTAAAAAAGTGATTTATAGTTCAATTTTTCATCTCAAAACAAATTATTAAGTTACAAAAATAAGTTCCCAAGTGTAGCAAGGCCAGATTTTGTAATTATAAGCAATATATTAAGAAATTAAAGGCATGCATTTTCATTGCTCAAGTGCATTTAATCGAAATGTGGCATGTATCAAATTCAAAACTTTTTCATTTTAAGGACTTGATGAGACAAAAAATATGTTGAATGATTCGTTGACAGATGTGTGTTACTATTTATGAGTGACTATGTGTGAGTTTTTGCCAGTTTTTGCCATCTTTGCCGGTTTAAACCGGGCAAAGACTGGCAAAAACAGTTTTTGCCAGGTTTTTGCCACTTAGCCGGCAAAAACAGGTTTTTGCCGGCAAAAACAGAACCCTGAGTCTGTCCAGGCGATGTCGGTGTGCAGGGGGGCTTCTTCTGGTGGTTACTGCATAATCTCCTCAATCGTGGGATGTATAATGCAGGCGCGACTGAGCAGACGACGATTAGTTTTTGAAATGTGCCCCATATATTGACATACGTCATGTGCCCGTTACAGGATCTGATACCCCTGGGTACGTTATTATAAATCACGCCCTCTTTGGGTCCTTGGAGTCTCCAATCTCCATCATGGCAGAATAGCAACTAAACCACATCGTCTCTGCCTCCTGATTTATTGTAGTTTTATGAAGCGTTACATCACGCAACATGGTGTCAGAAGTGGGATTCTGACATTGTGGAGGACTCCAGCCCGTACTGAAACGAGTCCAGTCGCCGTGGACGTCGTCAAGTAGCCTACACTAAATAACCCCCTTTCTTGAACAATTAGTCCTCAAATTTGAAATTTTGGCACGCTTCACATGCATTTTGAGTGCCTCCACCAGGAGTTTCAATAAATGAATAATTGAAACTCTCGGCTCCGACCGGGAGTTCCAACAAGGGGGGCACGCCACTAAATTCCCTTGACCCCCCCTTTTTGTCCTACTGATCAGTTTCCCTAGACCTCAAGTTCGAGACTGGCAAAAAAAACTTTGAGTTTCTACACCGATAGACCCCTAGTTTCGTACGCTGGTGGGCATGGGTATGTCACTTTCATATTCGAGTGCCTCCCCCAGGAGTTCCAATAAATGAATAATTGAAACTCCTGGCTCCGATCGGGAGTTCCAACAAGGGGGCACGCCACTAAATAATCGTTCCATTAAAATACATATGAAAATACAAGAAAGTAAACTTGTTTTTCTACCCGTAGTTACGAAATTGAGAAAATTTTCTTAAAGTATAAACGGTCTGAACTTTAATAAAAATTTAATTTTTTATGACCAAGCTAGTCGAACTATTGAGCTATGGGCACCCGAACAGCGCCCTCACAAATTTCTGCCGACAATTTCGCCTCCTTACCAGTTCCGGCCTTGGTATTCGCAATCGATTTGAAACATTTTTTGAACAGATTTTTAATGTTGAGGTCCTACTTTAAAATAGTTTTCATAAAAACAAGCATGATTCACTTAAATTTAGTACCCTTGAAAGGCTGATACATTTCGCTCAGGCGCTATTTTTAGCCGGAACTATACAGGGTTACACCAAATGCGGAAGGATTTAGTGGTGTGCCCCCACAAGTGCTGTGTATGTGTTTAATGGGCATTCCTATACATACTTAGCTGACGGTACGAAGAAATCGTTGCTCCATAAATGAAATTTGTAATCATTTTTCACCACAAAATAGGATGAAAACACAGCTCAGGTGAGCAATGTATGAATATATGGAGAGGTCAAACAAGTTGTCAATTATTGTCAATTAATATTTTGCGACATTTATAATGAAAACAATTAACACTGGAGACACCCTATGGCACTTGCTACAACTAGAGAACAAGTCCTCAAACGTTCGAAATTTGTAGTTACTACAACTTGACCTGTCATCCGGGGGGCACACAAGTCTCAGCTATACGGGTATGTGCTGCGTCGACGACCCCCTTTTTGTTTTTCCAAAATTCATTGATCACCGCTCTCATTGCCTCACATTTTCCTCAGACTCTCATAATTCATCGACCGTCGCTCTCATGCCCCGGTCTCATGCCTGGCAATTGCCAGCCCAAAACTTCAGAAGGTGCTTTGGGAATATAAAACTGGAAGCAAATGATATGTCTTTGTACCAAAAATAATTATGTGCATTTCCTTGGACCAGGGACTGTAATAGTGAATTAGGGGTGATTTATGATCCACCAATGGTGGGGAAAGACTACCGAATTCTGCTTACTTCTGTATGCCGTTCATCACACATAAAACTAAGTGGGTAAATGTTTTTCTTTACAGCAATGTTGAACAGGAAAACCATTTTAGATGGAAAGCAAATTTATACGTCTACGCTACCGTACTCACCGGAGTGCTTTCACCGGGTCAACCGGCATTTTCAGCGGATGTTATTGCTCTGAAGATTTGTTGTTGCTAGTGATGTTGAGACACCTCCGATGACGTCACAGATGTAGATGACGTCAAACTTGAAGATGTTTTGGCGCCCCATGGTTCCAGGGGGGTCAGGAGCTTATCCCAGACAGGGTCGATGTCTAACTCTTATGGGTTTGCTTTATGTACTTGCTGCTGCTAATTATTCAGTAGGTGAGTAAAGTAGAGGGACCTGGAGTAACTCTAGTGCGCATGTGATGCAGGTTGCTATTCATAAGGCCTTTTAAGAAAATTCTTTGATTGGCGTAACATAAAAAAATTAGGGTAGGTGTTTTTTTTTTTTTTTTTTTTTTTTTACTTTTAAATTTAAAGCTGTAAATTGCATTGGGCTATTCCAGATATTATCCACACTCCCCCCAAAGATGACACTGGGATTTCCCACTCCTTTTCTTCTCAATATTGCATGGGAATTCCCATCATGAAAGGTGCATATTACATGGGAATTCCATGATGAAAGTGTCTCTTGAGTGGGAATTCCAATCATTAAACACACCTTCTTGCATGGAAATCCCATCACAAAAATGCCTCTTTGAGTGAGAATTCCCATCATTAAAATGCAGTACCTCACACCCCCAAAGATGACACTGGGAATTCCCACTCACTTCCCTGTCAATATTACATGGGAGAGGATAATTTGGAAAAAATGGGGTCTTTTGGTGACAGGAAAACAAAAAAGGGGGTCATTTGGTGAGAGGGAGTTCAGTTAAACAAAAAAGGGGGTCATTGGGCGAGAGGGACTTGAAAACACATTTTGAGGAGATTTTGAGTTCAATTTTACCCAGCATTTTACTTTTTTTCCAACTGTTTTTTGTTGGCATCTTGGTGCCGAATTTAGCTACCCATTTTGAGTAACATCTGTACGATTAAGGTAGGGCTAACCTTTTTTGCCATTTTTGCCTTAACCGAGATAATCGCGTATTGCGCCGGGCAGTGAAAGGCCCTTTTCCTTGCTTTTCTGTACGCGGATGTGCCTCTCCCGGGAAATTGGGACAACATATTAATTACGTTAAATATAAATATGTGAATGTAAATGGTACAAAACTGCCAAACCATAGTCCTAGTAAGACATAAAACTGTGACCTCGAATCATCAATTATAGGTGTTGGTGTTGTTTCTAAAATAAATATAGTTTATATATGTTTAGAATTTATTTTGTTTTCTGGTGATTTTTAAAAGTTTGCAAAATATAATAATTATATAATATAATATTAATGGTTAAAAATGCAAAGTAGTGTCTCCAGGTTTGGTTGGCATAAGCATGTTATAATATTTGTGGTTACAAATGCAAAGTCTGTAATTATGAAAGTTAAATTAAAAGTAAAAAGGGGTTAACTACTGGGAGCATTGACCACCCACAATTGGGTGTATCTAAAGAATGATTCAGGCAGGTATGCAGATAACCAGTAAAGAGAATTGTGTTGCCACTTATTACACCCAAGGTGTATTGTTACACCAGAGAGTATTTTAAGCAAGGTAATAGTAGAGGTTATCCACTTTACTCATGCGTGACTTCTAACAAAAGGCGCTGATTCCCGTAGTATTCCTCATTCAAACCAATTCAATGCACGACCTCTGAGTTACCTGCATGACTTTGGCGGGCTATTTTGAAGCAGTCATGATTGCACATGCTGGTACTTCTTTAGAAAGTCCTAAACAAGGTATAGAGGCCTTGCATGTGACGTATCATCCCGTAAATATCGCGGACTACTCAAATGCATTCAACAAAAGCATGATTGCAATCTACCGTGACAGTTCGTCTCACACACATAACCCTGCACTACGATCAAATAGGTTGATGACAACATTTGATTGAATGGACTGCACTCCGCCATAACTACGGTGAAGGACACCGGCTCAAATCCTTTGTTTGGAGCCAATCGATCATGCAGGGCCTCTATAGCAGTCACTGATATGATATGCAACTTATAGAACACGGATAATACTATTCGCCATAGAAATAGTGATGTAACAGGATTATTTGCCATAGCGGTAGGTGAATACAATTCTTGTATGTATTGCCCTGCACTAGACGTACGCTGTAACTCTGCATCGCAGAGAATATTGTTTCCAAGAATAGATCATGTATCAGGATTAACCATTGCAATTAAGCTACTTGCAGTTCGCCATTATGCACTATATGCGGGGAGAGCCTCGAACTGGCAGCATACATGAATGGGAATTGAACTAGTCATAACGTTCTGTGTAAGGTTACATAATTCTTCCTTTCATGTATGCTGCCAGTTCGAGGCTCTCCCCATTATAACATATAATAATGCGGAACCGCAAGTAGCTAATAGGTTTAAACAATTTTTGAAGAGATAGTACTAATATGTTCACACTGTACCTCAGCATTGAACCGTACTACCATAGATGTAAAAGAACAGGGATAAAGACCTGGATCGTAATTCTATAGAATATCCATATCATGCTGATCACTCACACCTGTAAGGTTAGTATATTTGAAAAAGGTGGTGTTGTATTTAATCTATGATTGCAGACATAGGTGGTGAGAGTGAGACACAGGTGGTGAGTGCAACCTGCTAGTAGCGCAGGGCGATAAAAAAAAACCTATTGCTATGGTAGTTAATCCTGTTACATCATCACTTCTACGGCGAACAGCAATTTCACATTATGCTGACATCATTGAAAAGAGCAGTATTGTATTTAATCTATGATTGCACACATAGACAGATATGGCAGGGGATGAGTGCAGCCTATTCATAGTGCAGGGCAAAACATTCAAAAATTGTATTCATCTAACTTTGCTATGGTAATTAATCCTGTTACATCACTACTTCTGAGGCGAATTAGAGCAAACATTTGCTGGATATTTTAAAATGGAGTTTTTACTTTTACTTTTGAATTTTCAGCTGTGATGTGTGCCTTCTAATATGTGATGCGATCAAGCAAAATTAGTCAAAAATTTGGAAATATTGATTTTGAGATATAGCCAAACAAAGAAGATATTTCCTTTTGTTTCCTCTTGTTTTTGAAACTCAATTGCTCATATCTTTGGAACTGGTTGTCAGGCCGTTCTGACCATCAGGCCAGGTAAGGCGGTCGCCTAGGGCGGCAAACGCAGAGGGGCGCAAAATAAAAGGGACGAAAAAAAGAAAAAATGGGAATGGAGAAAGAAAAGGGAAGAAAAAATGAGGGCGGAGAAAAAGAAAAAAAATGGGAGGAAAAATAAAAAGGGGGCGAAAAGAAAAACAGAAAACAGGGCGGAAAAGGAAAAGGGGGACCTGAGAAAAGTAAAGAAACAGGGCATTTTTCTGACCCTTCCCGTATCTTTTGCCAGTGGTGAACATAGCTTTTCTACGCTAAAGCTGATTAAGACTTATTTGCGTTCAACGATGACCCAAGATAGATTTTAAACCAATAACAGTGAAAAAAGTCGCTTCAATTGGCCTGTCAATTGGCGCAACTTTATGTTTACATGTAAATTTATGGCAATTTATACCAAAAAGGTCAAAAATTGTCTACGAATGGCTTCAATTAAGCCGTCATTTCGCAAATTTTCTGCTTCTTCAAATTAAAATTTTACACAATAATAGTGCAAAAATAGTCCACCAAA
The DNA here is from genome assembly GCF_039555335.1 of Amphiura filiformis. NCBI lineage: Eukaryota > Metazoa > Echinodermata > Ophiuroidea > Amphilepidida > Amphiuridae > Amphiura > Amphiura filiformis. Next base: position 582,604 of record NC_092640.1, read on the forward strand.
TGGCTTCAATTAGGTCTTTATTTTGTAAAAGTTTCTCCCTTCTGATGGGGGAACATCCCCCCTCAGAGACCCCCCCCCCCCGCGTGCCCATCAACTTTATAGGTACATGATTATAAAGCAATAATCTATAATAAAAGTCAAAACGTGTCCACCAATGGCTTCAATTGGGCTTTCTTTTCGCAAATTTTAGGCTTTTTCAAAGTAAAATTTTACACAATAATAGTGACAAAATGGTCCACCAAATGGCTTCAATTGGGTCTTCATTTTCCAAAAGTTTCTAACTTCTGTGGGCATAGGCGTAGATCCCGGGGGATAAAATCCCTCAATATTTTGCCAGGGGGGATGGTCCATACAATCACCCCCCAATGTTGATGCCTGAATATAGGTTGCTGACCAATTTAACCTCATATTTGCCCATTTTAGTCCCAAAAGTGCACATTATCGCGCGCTTCACACGCATTTATTCCTATTTTACACCATATTTCATCAGTTTAGCTTCAATATAGCAAAATTTTTCGCACGCTTCGCGCGCATTTTGACCATAAACTTATAGCCAAAAAGTGTTGTATTCACTATACTTCAAGAATTTTTCCACCCCCCCCCATGTCAAAAAGAAAACTACGACACAGTTTGGGGCGCACCTCCACCCTCACACACCTCCCTGCGTCACACAAGCACAACGCGATGGCCGTGATTATATATTTTTTTGTATGCTTTGGTGGGGCGGCATGGAGAGGCTTTGCCTAGGGCAGCAAAATCCATAGGAACGGGAACGGCCCTGCTGGTTGTTCACTTTCAATGGGGTTTCTGCAAAATCCAGCTTTGTAAATGTTCTTTAAATCTTTACTATCCTATAAGAAAAAATAAACTGAATAGAAATGAGTTTGAAGGGTCTTTTGGTGACAGAAATGCTGTTGGGAAATTCGGCCTATTCCTCCCTCCTCTACTCGCCCTCCTCTACTCTCCTCATCTCACCTCTCCTCTCCTTTCCTCTCCTCCACTCCTATCTCCTCCCCTCCACCCATCCTCTTCTCTCACCCCCACACTCTCTCCTCTCAGCCTGGTTATTGACTAAAAAATAACAGGAGCGTTTTAAGACGCATTTTGGGCGAAAATAATTCCGTGTCATCTGGGTATATAATCATATGACCGATTTTTGCATAATTGCCCAGCCGTTGTTATGCACAAGATTCAAACATTATAATATCATGATAATAGAACTCTGATTAACCGAAGGTGCAAACGGTCCTATCATGCTTATGTCTCTGATTAAAGTGTAAAGTATAATTGGTTTTCCAAAATCGCTTTCCCAGCAAACACAAAAAATGTTTTAAAACATTATTTTAAAACATGTTATAAAGGCATTTTGGTTTCGGTATTTGAAAAAAATATTCTGCCAACACTTAATGAAATTATGTTAGAATGTTTCGCATTAAGTTGTCAAAAATGTTTTCTGAATGTGGTTAAAAACGTTTTATACCCTTTATATGACCGGACATTTAAACATTTTCTGTAAAACGTTTTGTGTTTATTGGGTAGCAATGGTGTTTAATTATTAAAGTGATATTTTAATACTCTCTTTTGTTGACAGTTTTTGCCCCTTAAAGCTTGAGTATGTGTGGGGACAGGGATGGTTTTGGACATAGAGAGGGGAAAACATGATTTGGGGTATAGGGAATTATATGGAATACTGAGAATTTCCTTAATCAACAAAATCGAGGCAACATTATACCGAGTGTTCCATTTACCCCCCCACGCCTGGCCCTCACACTTGGCCTTCACGCCATGCATTTACTTTTGTTTCACAGGTTTACTTGGTATTGGAGCAGAAAAAAGCTTAAAGGTTGTCACTAACCATAAAGTAGTGCTAGGATTGAATGAACAATACTAATTTAAGGGTATTGATTCCTAAATATGTCAATATTGGGCTGAGTGTTGTAAGCATAGCAGATTTTAATGATGAAATTATGCCTATTAATATGCTATCAGCTAATCAATCAGTTAGGTGTTCTTTATTTACCCCTACAGATCCAGTTGGGGTGAATGGAACAAAGTTGACTGACTTCAAATAATATATAACATGAAAATGTTTTTAAGTTGTTGAAAGGGCGTTTCGTGATCCACAGCATCATCCCCCACTTTTATCAAAAAAAGTTGAGATTTTTATACCACTGGAAACCTTTGGCTACATGTTTGTGTACAAAAAATTTCTTGCAGATAAATTTGTTTAGCAAAAATATCGTGAAATTTGAATTATGTTCTGGTACACCAGAACGAAATTACAACACATTGTCTATGGAGCAGTGTAATACACATAATCATGCATAACTCGCAAACACAGAATCGGAATCAACTGAAATTTTAGGAATAAGCTTCTTTCGTGAATATCTACTGAAAAATTTCATAGAAAGAGGATGCTAGTATCACGAAATACTCCTTTTTGGTTTAGATATTAAATTATAAATATAACAAGGTAGATTATGTCCCCATTGACTTTCTTTTATCTGAAAACAATCAATATTTGTTTTATATCAAGAGAAAGTATACTATTTTTTATAATCATGGTAATTATTTTACCATGATTATAAAAAAAACTTGAAAACAAAAATATTGTTGTTATTCTTTTGTTTGTCACAAAATATTATGTTGTCTTTTAAATGTAAATATGATTTTACGTGTAAATATGATGAATATATTACTTTTTGAAAAAGGAAGTTTTTGAACCGTGTTTAGGGCTAAACACGGTTTGTACTTAGGGCTAAATTTACAATTGATATAAAAGGTGTTTTTTTTGATGGATCACAATTTTTTTCCATTGTTTAAAATTACGTCAGTCATTCATTAGTTTTAAACTAATTTTTTTTTACTGCAAAACGTCTTTCTTTAAAAACTTTTTATATTATTTTAAAGTGAATCCTCCCAGTCCTCTACACTTTACGTAAAAACTTAAAATTTTGTAAAATTTTGTTTTGTAAACTTGTAAAATACTATGCACATGCGGCTTTTGATAAAAGAGATGACTAAAGTACAAATATCAAAATGCAGTGGTACCACATTCAGTTGATGGACTTTTCCGAAATTGAATAAAATCACACAATTCACAAATAATGCATTTTTACCCCAAGTTTTACATCAAGATATAAACATGCAATATTTTTTCCTGAATGTTAAATGTATGTCACTTGTAATCTCCACAGCCAATATGAAGTCTGTCCTTGGTTTGATTTCAAATTTATAGCCATTTCAATTATATTAACAGTTTTTTAGTAAAAAGTTTTGCAAAATCATACAAGATCCATTTTTCGACCCAACTTGAAGAACCTGATGAAAAACATCGTCAAATTTGATTGTTTCCAGCGATCATTTAAAAAAAAAAGCTGCAGATTGTTGTGAAGCATGAATTTGTTTGTTGCATATTAGATCGATCCATCCATTTAATGCAATGGGCACAATTTGTTTCCAAATGTTGACCGGCAAAATAGCAATATTTGTGATGAATTTGTGTTGAAACATTAAATGCCAAGATGAACTACAAGGATTTCAGCTTTTTGTCTATTTTGAATTTATTTTATTTGTTTATCATTCTTGATCTATTATTCTTAATATTTATTTAGACAGTGGCGTAACTATAGGGTTGGTAGCGCCCGGGGCAAGAAAATTGAACGTTGCCCCCCCCCCCAGTTACGCCACTGTAATATTTATTTATAATATTTATTTGTTTGTTTGTTTATGTGTGTGCGATGGGATGCATCATGACTTAGGCCTATGTTAAAATATGTTTTCATTTAAAGTATAGCCTACTTATCCAAACAACTCAATTTGTTTCTTTTTGCTGGTTGCCTGAACCAAAACTAGATTTTGATTGATATTGCAATTTTCAAAAATAAATGTCTAATATTATAAATCTACACATAATTTATTGTTCTTAATTTCATTTTGCTTGTTACAGACAATTACTACGTATATCAAAAGAATATTTTGAAATAAAAAGTTTATGAATGGGTTACAGATTACAGAAAACTTTTTTCTGTAACCTGTACAAGATTTTTTGTTAAATCAATGTATCCAAAAATTCCAAAGGGCATAATGATAATTTGAAATTCTTATCTATGGGCCTGGCCTCAGGCTAGGTTGTACAGGAGAGCTGTGGTGCCGCAGTGCTCCCGTACTCCCCCCCCCCCAAAATCCACAGAGGTCAAGTTCTACTTTTGTTACTTTTTCCAATAAAAAGGTCCAAAAGTGGGAGAAAAACATTGGCAAAAGGTCCACTTAAGTTTTTGGTGATAAGATATTCAAAAGGGCCAAAAGGGGCAATTTGTAGAAGGTTTTGGGTCCACAAATCTGCCCAAGTATAGTTTTATTTAAAAAAGGTCCACTTATTGGATGAACTGCAACTAAAACCCAATTTGAATATGCCTGCAAATAAGTTTATAGGCTACCGTAGGCCTAAACTCATTATACCAAGATTACCCAAAACATGACTCATTACCCAAAACATGACTCATTACCCAAAACATGACTCAAACATGCCAACGACACTTTGCAGGAAATCGGCAACAACAACAACAATACTAAATTAACATTAACAATTTTCATTAAAATTATTAAATTATACTCATACTTTCATGTGGTAATTTGCTAAACATTAATTTCAAAATGTTAAATAATGTAGGCCTACAAAACTGGTTTTTTTAATGACTTTCCTTGACTCTCAGGATTTTAGGCATATTTCTCAGAGTATAATAGTTAGGGATACAATGTATATTCATAGCTCTTTGTCATACATTGTTCTTTGTAAATTTGCTATTGTGCAAATGTTACTTTTTTCCTTCATCAGATAATTATTTAATTTATAAAATATGAGTAATTGTTATGACACTTGTATTAGCTTGTATTCTTGTTCAAGTTTATTTTAAATTTCCTATTCAGTAAATATATATGTCTACTGTGTCACAGTAGTACAGCAGTTTATGCCTAGTAGAGCTAAAGATAGTTTCAAACCTTACAGTCTATGTTCAAACTTACCTCTCCACTCCACTAAGGTCAAATAGGGTGAGCTAAGGGCAGAGGTTAATGGCATTGGCAGAATTCTTGCACTGTTATTAAAGGTGCAGTGGTATATTTAGAGTATCAATAATTATTAAACACATTCTATTGTTTTGAAAACCCCATATTAAAATAGCAGTGAATCAGGTGTTAAAAATATATGCCTTCTCTGTGTAATAAAATTATTTACATGAAAAAAAAAGACTAAAATAATCTAAAAATGCAAAAATTAATGTGGCAAAATCAATCACATTCACTTTCTAAAAAACAGCCATGAAGATCTGTGTAAAGGTTGTGTTTTTCATAGTTAGTTAAAATTTGGTAGAACTCAATTTATACCAGCACTAATGATATAGGCTCATGTGTATAAAATACAATAGCGTACAATACAATTTTTAACAAAACAGTGTAAAATCCTGTTTGTTTTAAGGGGTGGTGCAATAATTATGTGTACACCGGGGTGGTGAATTATAGTGGGAGGCAAAGATTTTTTGGCAGGCCAAAGGGGGGAGGGCAAGCATTTTTTGGCAGGTCGAAAGCGGGGGTCAAGCAATTTTTGGCAGGTCAAAGGGGGGGGGGCAAGCAATTTTTGGCACAGATATTTTGGGCACCATGCAAAATTTCCTGCTCGCATTATATGATAAGACAAATGTTTTAAATTCGGGTTCCCATAGATTTTTTGGCAGGTCAAAAGGGAGGGCAAAGGTTTTTTGGCACGTCAAAAGGGGGGGGGGCAAAGATTTTTTTGGCACGGCCAAAGGGGCCTTGATGCCTTTTTATTTATTGCGCTCCATCAATTGCACAATACATCTTTTTTATTTTGTTTGTTTCTTGGGCAATAAACATCTTGAAAGCGAAACATATTTTTAAACAAATGGTTTAAAATGTTATATGTCTTTGGGTTTTCGGGATTTCCTGTGTAAAAAGTGATTTTCATGGATGCCATCTTTGGGTATTTGGGATTTCCCAGAGTAATCCCAGCAAATTGTGGTAAATTCCCATAGAAAAAGGAAACTGATCTTGATTTTGTCATCTTTGGTCTTTGGAAATCCCACTATTATATATGATAGTCTTGGGAAATCCTACATGGTTTTGTAAATTCACCATTGGAAATCCCACATTAAAAATGATTTTTAACCATGTCATCTTTGGGGGGAGTGTGGATAATATCTGGAATAGCCCATTTGATAAAGGCCTTGGAACCTTTCTTGTTTTGTTTTTTAAAATTTAATTTTAGGGAAATTAGGGTCAGTTGGGTTACGACAATCAAACAATTTTTCTGAGGCCTAATTCTGCTATAATTCTGTATATAGGTGCTAGGCCAAAATTATCTTGATACAGATGTGCTGAGATACATTGGCTTTTTTGAATTAGAATAGTTTTCCTGAATCATGACTTTATTTGATACACATGACAGGAATCGAAACCGATTCTTTCAAAAATCTGGCACTATGCAACAAAAACTTACCCTGCCTGGATCATTTCCCAAGACCCCCATTAGCGGCTGATCAGTTCCCAAGACCCCCCTTTTTGACAGGACGATCAGTTCCCTTGACCCCCCCTTTTTGGCCTACTGATCAGTTCCCTAGACCTCAAGTTCGAAACAGGCAAAAAAAAACTTTGAGTATACAGTAGATGTCAATACAGTGCACTGTAATTCGGTATCCAATAACATTATGAGCGTGTTTATAGTGAGCCAGGTTATCCGTTATAAGTACTGCGAACACAATGTAGATTTTGCAGTGTAATCTTTCCGTATGCAGCCACTAACCACTATAAACATAATGATAATATGAAGATAAAGTTACTGAAACTACTAATCAAAGGGATCACTAAATTATGAAAACTTGTTCCTTAGCTCAAAATGCTGCTCTGAAACCGGGGCCGGATTTACCATTGGGCCAGATGGGCCCGGGCCCAGGGCCTCAAAATTTTTGAAGCCCCTAAATTACCCTATGTGCATGTATGTTGCTTTTAAGCCCCAAAACACCATGTTTTGAACCAAAATTGCAAAATTTTGCACGCTTTGCACGCACTGGTCCTTTTCATCACTAAATTCATCTTCATTTTGGGCTGTAATTGTCTGAAACTTTTTCTCGCGCAAATGTCCAAGTAAAATCGGAAGTTTGCTTGTCTCCCTCTAACTTGGAATGATCCACTGCCACTGTCTATCTTATTGACCTTTTTCCCTCTATCCCACAGTGCACTATTCCAGGGGGGTATGACATAGTTCATCAACCTCATAGATCATGTGCATCCGATGGTCTTTGCCAGGCCTTTGCAATTATTTTGTCTTAATATGGGCATACTGATTCCATATACCGTATTGTTTGTAATAAACGCTCCCCCTCTAATAAACGCCCCCTCCAATGTTTCTGTGAAAAATTGACAAAAATGCGAACATTTCAATGACATATCGTGTAGGTAAGCTTAAAACTTGCATCAGTCATGTCAGTCACGATCGCTAAATTGAATGGACAAAACCTATTATGACTCAACTCCCATCCATTTCATTGCCTAATGGTAGAATTTCACTAATTCCATGCACTTACAGGTGTAATTTTGTTGTATTCCCCACGAAAATATCATTTTTTATGTTTTTCCGTGGGCGCCGCCATCATGTATAGTGTAAATCCTCCTTTTAATAGGAGCACCATCGGGAAATTGAACACGATTTTTAAGCTTTTTTTTTTTGACAATTCACTTCCAATAAACGCCCCCCTTTTGGAAAAATGCAACGCCCCCGGCGTTTATTACAAACAATACGGTATGTGGATTATCGTAAAGGCAATCGATGATACTAATTATGCAATTATTGAATACACGAGTGATGCAGTTACGGAGCGATTCAGAACATCTGTGTAAGAGATTTTGTTTACGTCTTATTTTCATCTGCGTGTCCCATCATTAGTTTTTCACCATTAGGTCTATAAAATGTATACAAAGTTAGGTTTCAATAAAGACACCATGTCAATAAGGCATAGAAATGTTGTTTTTTGCCCCCGAAAGGTATATTAGTGATCTTGCGCCATTATCATGATTATCGGGGATTCTTTTTTTGTGATGAAGGCACCAGCCGAAATGTCCGTATTCCAGAATGTAATGAACATAACTCTGTACTCCCCCGGGGAGATGATGTAGTTTGCGACACTCATACCCCCCCTGGAATAGTGCCTGATGGGAAAGAGGGAAAAAGGTCTATTGTAGACCCCCTATTTGTAAATCAAAACTTCCTCACGGCAGTAGCGTAGCCAGTGGGGGACAGGAGGGGAAGAGTGCCCCCCTGACAAAAAACAAAAGAGAAAAGTGCCACTCTGACAAAAAAAGAAAGAGAAAATCGGAAAGGCAAAGAAAAAGAAAATGCCTGTCAGGAGCCTGTTTCCCACCAAAATTCATCTCGATCAAGGGCCAAAATAGTGTAAAATACAAAACATTTTCGCGCTATGCACGCTCATTGTCCCAATTGGGCCCTTTTCACACAGATCATGGGCCAAATACAAAATAAAGCCTTTTTTGAAAGCTCAAACACTTTACTTGTAAATTCTCTCTTTTAAAAAAAATTCCCCCCCCCCGCCCCTCCGACCAAGAAAGCTTACTACGCCCCTGCCTCATGATGAGCTTGGGCCTCAAAATTTTGGCCTGTCCCAGGGCCCCCAAAAAGGTAAAATCCGACCGTCTGAAACAAAAAATATCTGAATTTACGGTGTAATTTACTAATCCCATGTCCTACCTGTATGTCCATTTTTCCTTTTCCTGCCCCTCATCAAGCAACACCAAACATCACCATCTTTTTCGGTGGTGAGCACATGGCCATAATGATTTTATAGTTATTATATTATTCTTTTCCGAAAAAAAAAACTACCAAAACTGCAGATTTAAACAAATTCTCCTTATGTGTTCATCATTTTTGTTTGAATTTTTTTGTGCTCAAAGTTCAATGACCCCAAAGTCTCAAACAAGGTATAGAAATAAGTTTAGATGAAGACTGAAGCTCAAATGGGAGTGAATTTTAGTGTTAAACTTCTATGTGTTTTATTTTCAGGAAACTATACCATTATAACATAGAGCATTTGATAATGTGTGGCTCTGAAGAAACAACCACATTAAATGACTTGATACCTGATTATAATGACCTGATGAGATCAGAAGAGTAGGAAAACTGTGAAAAAATTACAGGTAAGAAAATCCTCAAACATTTGGAATATGTCCAACTTGTTAGGATCACCAATCATCATTTTGATTCCTATAGATGAGTGAAACCTCAAACCATCAATAGTGAGTAAAAGGTTTGCTTTTGTTCAAAAGATATTTCTCTATGTTGAAGTATACAGGGATATGCCACCCATGTGGGTAAAGAATTCCAGCTGGCTTAAAAAATTTCTCACACACATTAATATTTTTGGAATATTTCCAAGTGTTTTAAAACTTCAACATCATTGTCATTCTTGGCTCAAATGTTCTTTGGAAATTTAAAATATAACATATTTGCACAACCTTAAGAATTAAAGTTGGAAAGCTTCCAATTGCAGAAATCAAAGTTTTCTCGGACAAACTGTTATTCATCTTTAGTGAAAGCATGAATAACATAACATCATCGGATTATAAAATAGATAATGTGGACTAAATTTAATGAGATACACAAACTTTAAGAAGCGGTGAGTGAGTATAAAAAAGTGCCTGTCGCCTGTTGATCAAACTTGGAATGGGTGGTGCGCGCATTATGTATATTTGTTAATTTCTTTGCAACCGGTCAACCGAATCAAATCAAATTTTTGTATGTGATGCACAATAATATACAAATATATACTGCCATGAGAGGTTCTGGTTAAAACTATGGGCCGAGGTGAGATCAATTGTACTATTTTCCTGAGGGCGCAGCCCGAAGGAAAATAGTACTATTGATCTCAGCGAGGGATCATAGTTTTAAACCAGAACCGCGAATGAAGGCAGTATATATTTGTTTTATATCCTTCATTCATAGATTTTTTGTTCATTGATTGGTTAAAAGATTACAAGAAAACTCCACCACCATGCTACGAATTAGGCCTATGTGTAGGGCCTATGCACTGGTAGTGGTTTTTAAAGCTTAGGCCTACTCGTTGTCAGTGTAGGCCCTATTTGTTCACACTGTATCTTCATTCCACTATGCCGTCATTCATAGATTTTTTGTACAAAGGTTAGTGAAAAGATTTACACATAAAAAGATTTAGGCCTCCATGTACAAACGCGAAGGCCATCGGGATAGGCCTCCGTATGCACGGCATTATGCCTAGGCTAGGCGGTCCAAGACTCTAGGCTCGCCCTGTCAGTGTTTGTTTTTAAGCTTAACACGTCAGTATCGGTCTGAATCTGACTCTGTTTTGGTCTGAAAACAGTACGGTATTCCTGCGCTAGAACTGGTAACAAATTCAAATTAAACAGCTGAAATCGTGAATCTTCTTTAGCAGTAGCAGCCCACTTCAGCTTGATTAAATATTTCGCGATGTTTGTCTTGTCGTTTCTCGGCAGTGACAAAATATTCTCATTGTCAATGTAGACGTTCAATGTTATTCTTATGCTTTATGGACTGCGACGTGGGTATGCTGCTATCCGTAAATAGTAAATATCCAGAAGTACTATTTACGGCTTGGAGGTACTATTTATGGACGTAAATAGTACTTTTTGCCACATCCTCACAGAATAGTGTGTCTATTTTTGATCACATGACACACTTTTAACCAATCAATGAACAAGAATCTATTAATGAAGGATATAAAATGGGATATGCGCTACATATTTAAATTTTTTGATTCTGATGTCTATTTCTCGACTTTCTCGAATTTTATTCACAAGCTAATTTTTTCTGGGACACCCTGTAAAGCTTTTTTTTGCGCCGGGCAGCCAGCATCAGTCTTGGGCGGGCCGTCCACCCTAGCTACAACCCGGCTTGGGTGTGGGGGTGGGGGTGTGGATGCGGATGCGATTAGTGTATTGTCCCTGAGGATTTACCACATTCCGGAGTGTGTTTAGGAGGTTGAATGCAGAAAGTCCAGTGTGTTTTGCAAAGAGGTGAGTGTTGGGGTTTGTGGGGTGTGTACACATGCATATGTAATTACCTGCAAACGTGAACCTACATATAGGATACACACACATCAAAAATGTGGACACACCTGCAACTGTGGACATCCATGTGGCTATAACCAGGACAACACAAATACTATAAAAATGCAGTTGAAAGTGGTCCAATTTTAAGGAGTGTTCATAAATACTCTGATGGGGAGGGGGGGTTGGAAAATATAGAGGGTTGAAAAATATGGGGCCTAAAAAGGGGGGGGGAATCAAAAAATATTCAACCCTTAATTCAGGGGATCAAACAAATTTGAGGGAAAAAGTCTGGGGTAAATGTATGCCAAGGCATGCACATGTACATGTCAATTTTAGTGCATGAATGTCAAGCTTCAATTCAACAAAGTGTGTACTGTGTGCACATTGCATTTTGGGTGTAACTTTATGACTCCAATGTAATAACTCCAAACGGTCTGGTATTGAACAGGAAAAGTCACACATAAACCCGTTTCACCCACTACGGACTCCTGATAAGTGCCTGCTGACCAATGTACATAGCAAATCTGAACAAAGATTTCTTGGTCTGACAAGACATCTTTACAAATACCCACATTTTTTCAAAACATTTTGTGGTGCTTCGCACATTGTTTAATTTGATGTATTATTTAGCCAATTGCGGGCAAGATTTTATTTATCGATGTACATTTAAGTATACCTCAAAATTTTACGGGGCCCATTTAAGCAGGCCCCGGAGGTGTCGTGTTAATTGTGCTCCTTATTTCGCTACATAGGTGGTAGAAAGGGGGGATATGTTCCCTATAAATTTTTCCATGGTGGATGTCCATCCACCCCCTAAAAATCGTATGTTTTGGGCCAAAAAATTGCAAAATCAATTAGCAAAATTCATCGTCACTTGGATCTAAAATGGTCTGTGCAAAATGTCCCCGTAACATGGAAACTAAAAATGCTCACCCACCCCCCTAAATTTTAAAGCTTTTGCCGCCACAGTCCTGTTGTTTCGCATCCGCCCCATAAGCAAAATGGACAAATCCCAGATATTTACCCTCAATTTTGACCAAAAACATGGTCTCAGAGCACTTACAGTTCAAACATTTTCTGGGGCTCTTAACTTGAATCCCCAGACACCACACCATGAGGCATGGTGACTGCATAGGCAATCATTTGCAAAACTTTCCTCTTTGATCTGCCCCTGCAGGCCTACCTAAAATTTGTCTGAATTATTCATTGTGCAAAATACACATTTACAATTGTTTGGTGATACTGACCTGTTGTGACTGAAGAGTATTAATTTAGAGACCTGTCACTGCAATGACTGAAAAGTATTAATTTTAGCTAAAGATAAACATATTATGTTTGTCAATCTTTTTCATCCCATGTAGGGGGATCAACAAAATTTTAGACCATAAAAAGGGGTATAAAAAAATCCACCCTTTTTAAGCGGGAGCAAAAATTTTTTGTTGTCCGTGGTTCCAACTTTTCCAACCAACCCTAGCCCAGCAAAGTATTTATGAACACTCCATTTAGGGGGTTCAGGTGGGTCACGGTTGGATAGGAAGTTGTCGGGTGTGTGTGGGGTAGGTCCATGATGTGCCAATTAAAATTGGGTGTGTGTGTCTTTGGTTAGATAGGATTAAAACATATGCAGAATGAGGTCCTTGTTTGGTTTTAAATTGAACTTTGGAATTTGAAAAGTATAAATCATGTTGAGTCTGATGACTTTGACCATATTTCTTTATTTTTTCAAATACTAGTATCTTAAAAATACGAAAATCTAAGCTAATTGAACAGACAGTAGGCGCTGCCTATATATAGGCCTATATGAATATTGTTTTATTTGTATAGCAATAATTATGTATAGCAATGACATTATGTTTGTGTGATTGCATAGCAATTTGGCTAGATTTTGTAGCAAAATGCGATGTGATACCGGTTATATTATGCCCTGGTATAACCTTGTACTACTAATTAGTCATTCATATATGAATAAACCAAGTCAGAATTCTATACAAAGTTGTACGTCCCCCGGTGTCAACCATTTTCTACACTTCATATACTGTAAAACACTTAAATTTCGCGGGTACTTTATTTTGCGAATTGAGAAAAAGCACAATTTTTTGAGGGTTTTAAATTTGTGAATCCAGAAGATTCACTGTTAGTTTCAATGTAAAATTTTATATTTCGTGGGAGATTTAATTTCGCGAATTTCAGGTCCTCGCAAAATCTCCGAAATTAAATACCTTGCAAAATTTAAGTGTTTTACAGTAAACAATGATTCTTATTGAAATTGCTGGAAAAAACCTGGATAATTACCCATGATCCACTGCAAGTACTACATTGCCGTCATGACCATATCCATGAGCTACATGTACGGTTCCTAAATTGGTCTCATAGCCAGTGTGATCACTGCTCACTGGGCCATGCTTTGCCGCCCACCTGTTCTTTATGCATTGTGAAAATCACAATGCAACATTTCTGTAAAGAAAGCAGCTAAAATTCCTTTTTACAGAGTCGTCACATACTGTATTACACACATAGCCCATGTGCTAATTAAAATTGAAAGTGGCACATGCAATGGGTTCTGGGATACCTAGCAAAAGCTAGTCAAAAACTGCATATCACATTGTATAGATTTTTCCATGTACCATAGTATCCCAATATGCACTAATCAAGAGCTAACTTTCACAAGTTGAATCAAACAGTTGTGCATGGCTCATTGTGTCTAAAAATGTCAGCAAATGTTAGTGTAACTTTTCTGTACAGACAAAAAAGAAAAAGAATATAATATAAATAATTAGGGGAATTCTTGTGGACCCTTTGGCAAGTTGAAGTGGAGTGGTTGTGGCAAGCGATTGTAGCACACATTTTGGGGGCACCTTCTTGAAAATGATCCTAAAATAATATGTACCTGTTATGTAGAAGCAAGGTATCTGTCCTGCTATTATTCACTGCTGATGTTGGGGGAATGAGTTAACCCTTTGCGAAGGTTTTTAAAAATAAAAAAAATACTTTGCAGCAATTTGAAGTACTAAATACAAAGATTGACAGTCACATGGCAAGTCATTTTTGGGAAAAATTGTAGTGAACTTTCTTTTAAAATCTTTATCCAGAAGAGGGCCCTTGTGTGGCGAGAGAAAGGTAGTGAACAGGTTAGTATTTGGACAGGAGTACAAAATTGGGAATAATCTAGGGTAGACAAAAAATTACAGCTTTCTAGAATTATTATTGTATTGTGTAAAGAAGTTGGTGAACCATAAAATCAACTGCATACTGCATATTAAAGGCAAATTCACAGATTTTGTGAGAGTGGTTGGCTGCATTTTTTTATTTTGACTTCATGATATGGTACATTCATAATTTATAGTATGAAAGAACAAAATGAAAGTTGCAACAATATGTTTATAGGCAGCAAATTTATGAAAACTATCCAGTGGCGTACGCAAAGGGGGGGGGGGGGCAGGGGGGCACAATCCGGCACATGCCCCCCACTTTTGTTGGTCATTCGGGGGGAAATTGGAAGGTCCAGTGGAAGGAAAAAAGCTAAAGCCCCTGGACCCCCATGGCCTTTGCCCCTGGACCCCACCCGTGAGGGGCTTCGAGGTAAGCCGCTCGCAGTGGGGGCTACAACCGCACCTTACACTCCTAATCAGACTCCATTTGGGGGAACTGAACAACCTGGCCCCTCCACATTCAATGTGCTGCGCACACCACTGAAACTATCGGATCTGATATGTGCTTTCTTCAGCTCATAATATGCTCAAACTTGAAGGTAATTTGGTCTGTGATAAAGTTTATGCTATTTTGTGTGAATATTGTTTTGTTGCAAGCTCATTCTGGTGCTATATAAAATAGAAGTCTATAGCTACAATCCCAATAAACTGGTATAATTTTGATTGTACTAACTTATGACAATTAAAAAGATTTTTTCAGCAAATTGAACTTTTAATGTGTAAGTTATGCATACTATATATGATCAGCTCATAATTTAGGCTAGAATTATTTGGTTTTCATTACTGTGCGAGTCAATAAAATCTAAATTTATGCCCGCGTAAAATCACAAAAGCGTGTTTCAGTGACACAATACGCATGGCACAGTTTGTGTAGGTGCTGCGCCCCTGGGGGGCACTCAACTGAAATTTTGGTAGGTGTGTGCGGCGCGGAGCTCCAAACTTTGGGAAATAAGAACTGGTTTGAGGCAAAATAGGGGCTTGATGAACTGAAATTACAACATTTTTGATAAGTCTTGTGAACTAAAATTGGGGCAAATTATAGGCTTTGGAGCTTAAAAAAATCCAACCTTTTCCAAATTTCCTCTAAAGAGCTATAATTGTCAGTTTCAGGCTCAAAGAACTGGATCATGATCCAAATGTGGGCCTTAAGGAACTGCCGGAGAGCCTGAAAAAGGGACCCTTGACTGCCGCACATACCCATACCACATTTACATGTAAGTGCCCCTCCGGGCTGTGCCCAGCTGTGTGTATGCCATCAATCCACAATGTTTTGAGTCCCACCTAGTGCGAGAGCTTATCAGAGTATAGGTTCAGTATAAACAATATTTGAGTAAACATTTGTGTAAACATTTGTGTAAACTCCAAATCTGTGAATGTCCCTTTAATGGTTTACGTGACTGATGTGATTCCTTTAATGGCAGCGTTATGCATATTGCACATTGATTGAATAAGTTATATGGTGACGTATTCATCTAAAAAGAAAGAAACTGATGTCTGCACTATTCCTAGATTTTGAACTTGTTTATAACTTGAAGATAATTTTATGAGTAAGCTAATAAAGTGCAACATTGCCCATTTATGATGCCAGTCCTGATGTCCACTAAATGCACAGTGGAATGATCAGCTCTTGTGCCATTTATTTGAGGGAGACTAGTTTTTTATTTTTCAAAAGAATATTATGAAGAAACAGTTTTGAGTCAAATTCAGTACATGTAGCGAGGTCAACTTTTGCAAAATTGTTGTTGCAAAATATTCCTCAGTGAGGAAATGCAGTGGCGTAACTAGACATTTTCATTTAGGGGGCAAGTGGGGGCAAACATAATAAATGAGGGAGCAAGCATCGTTCATGCTGTTTGGGTTTGTAAGCGTGTAAAAACCCTGGGCGACATGGGCGGGGGAGGGTGTGAGGAAATTTGGCCATATTGAAGCTAAACTGATGAAAAATATGGTGCAAAAGAGGAATAAATTTGTGCGAAGCATGCAAAAATTGTCACTTTTGGAGCTAAAATGGCCAATATGAGGTTAATTTGGTCAGAAACCCACATACAGGCGTCAACATTGGGGGGATTATTGTATGGACCATCCCCCCCTAGCTAAATATTGGGGGATTTATCCCCATCCCCTATGATCTCGCCTATGATTCCCTCATTGACTCAGTTAATGTTGATTCTGTCACCTTCACCATTGATCACTACATGATCAACTGTACCCTTAACATGTGCAAATCAAATTCCATCAAATTCAAAGTGTTTAAAATTTTCAGTACAGGCATATTGACCATCAAGCCTTCTCTGATCTCTCAGCAAATATGGCTCCCATCATGCAAAATGAGTATACTGATTAATCTTCTGTAAAAGACTTCAACACATAAGGTTTAGAAGTCCTCATCACCCATGCACCATCCATTACCAAAATATGAACTGTTAAACCAGGTGGTGTATGACGTGCAGTCCCTAAATTCAGTAAATTTTCATCGTCAACCGTGTAATTGAATGGGATTATTTTGAAATTTTAAAACGCTTGAAATATCACAAACAAATAGGCCTATGTTGATAAATAATATAAATACAAGCTAAAACCGTTGGGGTTCGATAATGAACCCCACAAAACTAACCGAGTATATGGAAAATGCCATACGGCCGGGCGGTTTCACGAGTTGCCGGTTCGGTCATGTCATCCGCCGCCTGTATTAAACATTGTCCTAGTTGGTATGGAGAGTCTAGTGATATCGCTCATAGGGAACTTCAAACTTGGTATGGTGATAGGATATGGTGGCCTCATGTGCTGTATAGTTTTGTGTCATGTTATTTGCATATTTATAAATATTTTAAATGAACTTATTTCCAGGAAATAAGTTACAGGAAATGCAGCATCAGAATTGCAGACTGCAAGTGAAGAGTTCAGATGCAAAAAGTGGTATATAATACCAGCTATTTGCTAAATATGTGCTGCTTAAATGTGAATAGAACATTTTCCTGCATGCTTGCGCCACATGTTATACACAAAACACTGAAATCCTTGTACTGGTGAGTCGCCTTACCGCAGCTGCTGAGGGCTGGAGTCTATGAAACATACTAGGCCTGACATTATGGTAGGCCTCCTTATTACTGAGACTATTCATTATTATGTTTTCAGGGTTATTAGGAGTTAAGAAAACCTAATAATGATAATATTGGATGGCTTATTTAGCATGATACCATAACATATCGGATTAAGTCATACAAATATCGAACTCGCCGTTGGCTCGTCCGATATTTTTATGACTCATCCGATATGTTATGGTATCATGCTCAGCCATCCAATATTATATCAAAATCTGAAAACTTATCACTTTGCAGACAGGAAAAATTTACCTTCTGGAAAATTTACCGGTGTATCTGCTATGAGCGAAAGACATAAAGTGACAATGCCTAGATTCTTCTCTAACCACCTGACATGCCTGAGTGAACAAACTCTGAAACGCCTTAATTGATAACAATTGCAATATCGATAAGCACTTACTCATGTATACTTCATCTCTGTTAGAAAATACATGTATACACCCATTGAGATAGGCACATATCATAACTCATCAAATCAGACATACATAAACAAGAAAACATGTACTGTTTTTGCTCATAATTTCAAAAACATAGTTATATTGGATTTTTTAATGTAGGGTGTCAATGAAAACTAAAAGCTAGCATTATAATATGTTGTTGGCCTGAATGCAAACAGTTGAAAATGGTGTATATCACCTAACATAACATAACATAACAGAAAACTTTTGGTGCGCTATTCCTTATGACAGCTCGTAGCGCTTACAAAGTAAAAATACATCTTAAGGTACACAAAGCAAAACCTTAAATAAATAACATTATAGAGTACAAACCTTAAATTTACATAATACAAGTCATAAAATATAAAGATCAACCTTTTGCATCTGATATGTGGTTATTCCAGTTGAGATGCATACACCCCTGTGGAAAACCTTAATCTCCCACACAGGGAGTATGAATTTCAAATGGGGAGGCTGTACCTTAATAGGTGGCTCCATTTGATATCCCGGGTTTGATATCTACATGTACACTCCCTGTGTTGGAGATTTAGGTCATGTCTTTCATAGGAGGTATAATGGATTACACCTGAATAGCCCATTCACTCTACTCATCACATACATTGTAGATCTGAGATATTTCTATACGTACAATGTCAATGAGTTTCAAATGGGGTTACCTATATAAATGGGTGACTCCATTTTTGATGTCTACACTTCCTGTGCGGGAGATTAAGGTCATGTCCTCCTTTAGGAGGTATAATGGATTACAAGTGGAATAGCCCAATCACTCTACTCATCACATACATTGTAGATCTGAGATATTTCTATGTACGATGTATTTTCCAGGAGATAGAGAAGATATGAGTTTCAAATGGGATACCTAAATGATAAACGGGTGACTCCATTTGATATTTACACTCCCTGTGTGGGAGATCAAGGTCATATCTTCCATAGGGGGTGTATGGAATACAAATGGAATAGCTGATAAACTCGACTCATCACATTTGATATATTTACTTGCATTTCCCAGGAGATAGAGAAGATATGCCTTGACTCCATTTGATATCCACACTCCCTGTGTGGGAGATTAAGGTTGTGTCTTCCATAAGGGGTGTATGGATTACAAATGGCATAGCCCATAAACTCTACCTACTACTCATCACATTTGATATATTTACATGTACTTCCAGGAGAGAGAGAAGATCCCAATTTTTATGACCAAACCTCCAACAGAAGAAGACATTGCAGCATCACCAGACCTCCAAGCTTTAATACAAGCTCTCAAATTTGCAGAAGATGACATGCCAGAAGGTAGGCATATCAATGCCAAATTTGCCAGTTTTAAAGCAATATACCAAAAGTGATACCAAACAAACAAAAAACACTGACTTGACTTACTTGTGACTTGGACAAAAGGATTTGTGACTTGGACTTGACATGCACAAAATGACTTGTTACCATCTCTGGGCAGAGCCCTGTCCGATTTTCAGTAAAGTTTTATATTTCAAGAGATTTATCCCATGATGCAGTTCATATGTATGTGGTGCATGTTTACGCCAACATGCTCGCAGTGCATGTTATGTGTGCACATTTGGACTCCTTTTTGTGGGTTTTGAATGCTGGCCAGTATGCCATCATCATCATCATCATCATCATTTTCATCATCATCATCATCATCATCATCATCATCATCATCATCATCATCATCATCATCATCATCATCGTCATCATTTATAATCACTACCACCACCATCAATCATCATAATCGTTGTTATCCATCCATAAATACCATCATCAATGTCATCATCATCATCATTGTAATCATCATCATCTTCTATCTCCATCACATTATTGTCATTATAATTATATTCATCACCATGGTATAATAATAATCATGCATCATTATCATCACCATGACCACCGCCACCTTCATGATCAATAATCATCATTGTCATCATCATCATCATAACTTCTATTCTCATCATCATCATTGTTGCCATCATCATGTTGTCATCAATTTCATCATGCAAGGGTAAATAGCAGGGCTTAGCCCGGCCCAATTTAGGTTGGAGCAACTTGCAACCACCCAAGAGTTAAACACACTGCTTGACAGAGCCTGCTTATTTGATGTCCCCTTATAGCAATGTGATCAGTGCCTCATTTCAAATATTGAGTTTTAGTTTTGGTTTTCGTCACGTGGTTTCCTATTGTCCTGCCTAACCACTTGAATCACAAGATATCGAACTCATTGTTTCTACCTTTTGTTTAAAACTAAACATTTGTGACAGGTAGTTTCGGTTTTGGTTTCAGTTTCTTATAAGTGGTGTGACGAATAAAATTACACGATTTTCGAGTTACCTGATCTAAGTATACAAAAGAAATGTTTAAATTTCACAGTGCAATATTCACGAGCAGAGAAGTCGAACAAAGCAGTCTATATTTGAAAGCATTGATTTAGTTTGAAAGCATTGACTTGAGACTACGAAATAGCCTAAGCTGATTTCACTGTGAAAATATATAGACCATCAAAATATTTCCACAGACATTACAATAGTCACTTGACAGATTATGACTTCAGTGATATAAACACTATTATACACAACTCTATTTATGTGCATGTCGCATGACGGAAGATCAATATCATAGAAAGCTGGTTTAAACTGACTTTTATTCAATTTATTTATTTGGGAAGAGAGAGAGAGAAAAAAGAGATCGACAGGGAAAGGGTGTGTGTGTGGGGGGGGGGTAAGGGAGAAAGAGAAACAGAGGGGAGAGAGCATTGGAAGTGGGAAGGGAAGGAGGGGGAGAGGGGGGCTCAAGAGTGGAGTGGAATAATAGGGAAGAGTCGAGATCGGGTGTGGGGAGGGAGGTGGAGGTTATATATAGGTGGCGGAGGGAACATAGGTAAGAGGTATGAGTTGTGCTTTCATCCGGGGAATAATCTAATTCATAATCAAATCATCTACATCATCGTGCATCGTTTATATTTCAGACAAATAAACAAAACACCCCCCCCCCCACCCCTCAATATATGCACATGATTTCTACATATAGGCCTAGGCCTCGTATATATCCATCCTTTATGTCTCAACGATGTCTATGCATAACTTATCAAACGAATCTCGGAATTCGGGTGTAATTTTATGGTGTCATGGAAGTGTGCCACCTACGGCAGAGAGCATCAAAAGTTGCCCGCGTTGATAGATATCGATAATGACAATGTTAGCACAATAGGCTATTATATACGTATGGTTATAGGCCATTATACTTTTGATTATATATACCCTCTTGTGTCCTCCCAGCACAATAGTGTTATGATTGCATACCAGTTCATCTCCACATTTTAATCCCTTGATTTTTGGTTTCTGAACAATAGAGAAACCAAAACTATATATTTGAAATGAGGGCGTATCATCATCATTGTTATCATCATTCATGTTGACCCTTAATTATCTGAAAATCTGATTTCTTTCTCTTTCTCTCTGTTTTATCACAACAGAAAACACTGGAGAATGACGGAAGGAAAAAAGAAAGCTTTTGAGAAGAAATAACTTGCTAGAATGGAGAAGATAATGATGGTTATAGACAAATCTGATTCCACACATTCCTACACCTCAATGGCAGCCATTGAAGTGGGCCATCCCACCTGAAATGTGAAATGATGCAGGCTTTGCGGGAATTTTAAACTGTGTTCCATCACTGTGTGACAAAAGGATGCTGAAAGTTTACAATGCAATACAATATATTTTGAAGCAGTGCTTTTCCACCCAATTGGGCAGTTACAACACCAGTTTGGTGCGAATGGCCCCCAGTAATGGTGGAATGAACTCTGACCATCACTTTGCTCATGATTAGTGCATAAAGGTAACCTACATATTTCTGCTCTACCAATAAAAAATGCAGTATCTGCTTAACCAAGGTTAACTTAGACTTCTCCGTAGTCCACTTGCCCATTGTGCATGCATCTGGCTATTGAATAAAAGCTTAAAGAGCTGTAATTGGTGACCAGGCCAGCCAAGCACCATATCTGTCACCAATAGTACCCATAAAATTTGACCTTATTGACCTCTTTTCTATTTCTAAGATTCAAACCTGTTTACAAGTTGTCAAATTCCTTATATTAGATCGTAAAAAATGTCATTATCCAATTATGAACACCTCCCTGGTGTGTGTAGTTGGGGTGGTCAATACGGCCCTTTAAAACTCTGATTTAATTAATTTGTGCACAATTGATAGATTTTCACATCTGATATATTTAGTCACCGCACTCCCTCTGTTTATTGGCTTCCCAAATAGACTACTTACTTTGGCTTGCGGTTAACATATTTAACACGGTTGTCTGTGGATGAGATTGTCGGATTTCTGGCCTACTAAAATTGGCCATGATGTAATGCATCTTTAAATGGATCTGGCTTATGATTGGTCGCCCAGGTCTCGTTATGGTTTAAATCCTCCGAGCATGTGCCATTACCATTGATAACTACATCGTACACAACTATGCGGCGCTTTGTGTACTAGGT